>NC_088851.1:16086228-16136228 GCF_904066995.2 Poecilia reticulata | reverse complement strand
GCAGGACTGAGAAAAATCCTAAACGGAAATACATTGTAATGCAAAGTTTTTGGACTGCGATATTATGTACAATAAATGAGGTTACACAAGAGATTTGAGCCTTCATGAAAGCGGGTTATGAAAGAGGGGCAGGACTTGCAGCAAAAGTTTTGTGTTTACTCTTATACTTAAATTGGTTTGAGTTTCTGAAACACTGAAGTGTGACAAACATGCAAAAATACAGGATATCAGAAAGGGAGCAAAATCTTGTTCAGATATATTCACGCACATATTAATGCGGCTTGCTAGCACTACAGTGGAAGTATTTGCACCCTGGCGGCTTCAGCTCAGCATAATTAGACTGATTACCTACATGGTTGAATTCACAAAACGTGTCCAAGGGAAGAAGTAGGAAACGCTTCATAAAGAATCTTTTGAGATAGATTGACAAGGCCCGGTGAGTGAGTACCAATTTATGGACGGTGGAACAATAAGGAAAGTTCCCAGTGTTCATCCGCGACCAGTGAATCCAAAATGAACTCTTTTTATTAGGCTGACTTTGCCTCCGTGATGGTACTCGCACAAAGCAGTCCACAAAGAGCGGCAGTAAAGGGGGAGTTGGGACAAGATAGTGGCACAAAGACAGAATCAACTTTCACGTGGCTGAATGCAGGCAGGAGCCCGACCCAGCTGTTTTTAATGGTGACGCTTTGACAGGAGGGCGGGCTATTTTTAGCCGTGTGCACTTCTTTCAGACGGGTGCACAAAAACGCCCCTTTCACCGAGCTTTGTCAGTAACCTGCGGTGACCTGCATTCAATACCGCGTCAGAGGGCACGGGACAAAAGACTGGGGTAACGGGGACGTCTGCAGCTGAAAACGTCCTGTCCGGGATTCTGCTGCGAGAGCCCAGCGACTCCACTGACCTTCGAAATGGAGAAACTTTCAAACGTGAACTATCGTAGCAAAACAGAACAACCAACGTTTGTTCAGAGACGTTGAAAGCCGTGTTAAATTTGCTACACCTTAAGCTAAATAAATGCACGTAATGTCTATGCAAACACACTTCTACACACACACACGCGCGCACACGCGGAAAGAATGTACAAACAAGTTGGAAAACAAAGAGCTCTTGTAGCAAGGGCTGGGATCTTGATGAAAAATTCAAACAATATTAAATGGGGAGTGTCAACAGCAGACACACTCCTGCTGAGGGCCCTTCAAACAGAGTTACTCGGCACACACATTACGCCGCCACAATTCAGCCTCTTAGTGTAATGATGATGGCAGCTTTAAACAGGGGCACCGCTTTTAAACCACCTCCACTGCAAGCTCTCTCCCGCTGGGAGGGGGTTAAAGCTGGAGGATTCCTAAATCTTCCAGCTGCTGAGTTCAGACACGCCATCTCCTCCAGATTTGAATGTCACGGGCCACCTGGATTCTCTTCGCCTCCTCCTTCCTGCTCAGGTGACCACTTCTTCAGGAGTCGCACTTCTGAAACACTCAGATTAAGATATCTCGGTGTTGAAGGATTCCGACTGCGCTCCCGCTCAAATGTGGAGCAGTAATGCTTCCTGACAGAAGAGATTTAGGGCCAGACTTCAGATTCCCACGTCCGTCACTGATTCTTTATCTTACGAACAGGAGAGCTGCTCACGTAAATATGTGGATCCCGCTGTTGCACACGAGCCCACTGTTGAGTTAAAACTGTTATCTGTCATAACATATTGTTTTCTTACATTCCTGAAGCAAAACACCTGCAATTATAAGTTTGTACCTTGTACGGCATTTTGTTCTTTAGTACATCAACTTTAAGCCTTTAACTTCTGTTTTAAAGGCTTGCTCACTTTTTTTTTCTTTCTCCTGAATCAACTGAGTATCTTACACTTTACCTCTTAGCACCAATTGAACACTGATTAAATGTCGAGCCCTTCCAGAGGATTGTTGTTGTTGACAATGTCTGTGTCTATGCATCCATCTTCTCATGGCTTCTTCCAGAAGGATAATATGCCTTGTCAGAAATGGCCTCTGCACTCACTAGAATCTTGTGGGCAAGTTTAGACTCACATCTTGGATATACAGTCATCAAATCTGTGACTGGGTGTTGCTATTACGATATGGATGTAAATCCAGCTGTTTCCTCTCTGTACAAATTTGACGTGGTAACTTAGCACTAAGTCTTAAAGTCAATAAAATGATGAATGAAGCTACAAAAAGGTTTTCCTTTTGGTTCATGACCGTGGCATTTGTTTCAAATGTCGCCGAGGACTGACGTTTTAGCTGTACACTCACACCTCCCACTCATGTCTTTCCGTCTGAGTGAGACCAACACACACAGACAGGCGAAAAGCAGAAGTTGCAAATACATTTGCTGCTCATTTTGAACATGTAATAAAGGTTAGTTTGTCATGAGTTCAATGCTTTTAGGGCACAAACAGTTTTAGTGGGTGCTTTTAATTGTCTTTTTTTGTTGTTGTTCAGTACAAAATTGCACAAAACAAAAGTTATTTGACCAAAGTACTTCATCTTCAACTTTGTCTTTCGAAGGAAGCTTCTCTTAGTGGAAACTAAACTACAAATGCCAAAACTTTGATCTTCAGCTATGACAGAAAATCTGCTGCATTCATTAATGTTCAGATTGTTTTTACACAAATAACGCTGTGTGGTCTTATGGTTCTACTAGTGTTATTTCTCTGAAAACGACTGCAGTGCCCCTTTTCGGCAGCTCACAGAACAACCTCTATGCTTCATAAAGCAGCTAATCCTAAATAAGAGCCTTTGCCATTAAGAGAGTTGCTGGCAGCCCAGTGTATCCGGCTCCAGAACGGGGTCAGCAACTCCACCACCACCTGTAGGCAGACGACTGCGCTGACAAGGAGGGGCTCGGCAAGCTGTGGTCAGACTCAGGAAACAGAGACAGCAGGTGCACTGTTATCACCACCATGGAAAGGTAATGAAGCCACATCACAATCAGCAGGAAATGAGGCAGCGCTGGAGGGGCGGGGTGTGGGACTCTGATAGCTCACTCTACAACACTGAACAATATTTTAATCATGTATATGGGCCTGTGTATGATCTGACTATTGATAATGGATTTTTACTCTTTGACACGATCAAAATTAATCTGTTACCTTCTGCGTCCGGTGTTTATGAGAGCTCGCTCGACATATACCGGAGCCCGCTTTGAAGAGGGGCCAATTGCTCTCAGAGCAGTTAAAGAGCCACCTGCCTCGCCTCACCTGCCCTTCTGCGAAGGCTTAGTGAATAAAAAAAAAGAAAAAAAAAAGAAAAGAAAAAAAAAACAGCCGCAGCCAGACCATGCCTGGTAGCAACTATGTGCAGTGCACCTTCAAAATCCCCCCCCAATTTTCGCTCTTGCAACAGACAGAAAAGAAGACATAAAGAAAGAGAGGCTGTTTTCTTTTCAGTGTCTCCCCTCAGCTAAGTCTGGGGTAAGTCCGCTAATCCTGCTTGTTGTGATGACTCACCACGGGTGTGGCCAATGTGTTCCCAAAGATATCTTTTTCGCAGCCTGGATATAAATATGAATGTTTGTTGGCTGTGTGAAGTATGTTTTCTGGCGTTCCATCGTTTCTAATGCTGCATGTGACAAACCGTTCTTTAATTTTGCTCACATGGGATTTACTAAGTGTAAAGTTTACTAAAATCTCCAGCTCTAAAGGCTTTCCAGGTCTATGTGTTTCCTGCATGTGTTTGTGCAGGTGTGAAGGGGAGAGCATTGGGCCAGTTCCCCACCTAATTGTTATTGCGCATGTGTTTGGTCTGGAGGCAGTCAATAGGAATCAGCAGAGAGCCTCACGGTCCTGGTGGCGGTGGCGCACGGGGTGGGGTGGGCTATATAGAGCGCTGTGTCTCCCACTTCTCAGTGTCTTAGTTGTAATGCATCCCTCCACTAACAGGGATCAAAGTATTAGGGATTCAGGTTATTTGTATTGATTTTATGTGCTGTCATGGTGGGCTCGAGGACGCCCTCATATTTGTGGAAATTGCAAATTCCACCTCAGAAATGTCACCAGCGTTTAATCTCTTCTTGAGTGGTCAATATGGGACCCTCGCTCCGGACCGACCGCGTTTATTAAACAGAGATCAGGCGTTCCTGTGGTTACCATGGCACCATGCCGGATGGAATGAAGTTGGTCCAGAGGAGATGGCAACATGGGAGTGAAAAATTTCAACTTTAGTGTTAATGACTTCTGATAAGATATGTGACAGTGGTTATGAGCTTGAACATGGATAGTGAGATTTGACTCTGGATTAGTTATATCATCAGAACACAATGCATACTTTAAGGTTTTAGACATTGAGAGAGCTTTAAACATACCTGTGTAACAAACAAGCAGACCTTAGATGCAAACTTAAACCAGCATAACAGTTTGTATGCAGGTCAAACCATATATTTAGTTTAAGCAAGAGGCATACGGTCTTACTAGTTTGCTGTAGTCAAGAAAGTATGAATATGTTTCTTAGGTCAGTAGGTCAATAGTTTTAGTTATTTTAATGTAGGACTAAGAAATGGTATATAATGATTCTTTATCAACCATAAATTTAATTCTTATATGTCGATTGTGCCAGACTTTAGGTATGAATGTATTTTTATTCAATGAATAGATCACACACTTGCGATGATGTGTTGTCATTTTTTACACATTTGTGAAACGTAGAGTTTCTCTGATGGAAAACAAATGTTTTAACAAATTATTGGACGTTAACTCACCCCTGTCAGGAATATGGTAGCACACATACTCTTCCCCAGTCCATATTTGAGTGGTCAAACAACTTACATCTGATGAGTCCACCATGGAAACAGATTCATCATCTGCAAGTCTACATGCACAAGCTAAAATTTTTACATGAACAAAGTTTGAAAGGCAAGAGATTTTTGCCATATTGCAGAAGTTCCTTGAGAAATGAATGGAGAGGGAGTGACATCACATCCTGTGTTGTGCTATTAAGTTGTGCTAAATGTTCTGTTTGGTAGTATCAGACATTTTCCCTTGGTGGAGTAGTCTAAATCTTGTGTAATTCTCAACAAAATCTGCTCTCAATATGAACAGCTCAGCTTAACTTAGCATGTAAGTCGTCTCTCTGACTGGTTCCATTGTGATCTAAAGCTCTCGGGCCTCCAGAGATCTGATGCCATATATCAAAAGGAACAACACTTCTTTTTGTCACTGACGCGCTACCTCTAAAGTAAGGCCCTGTGTTGTTCTGTTGAGGCTATTATTGTTTCTTTAAAGGTAGATTAGAATTTTGTGTTTTTGTTTACTTGTTTTGTTTCTTTTGTAGTAATTATCCAGTAAGGAACATAGATCCCCAGGTGAAAAAAAAGTATACTTTAGTATACTTCAAACATACTTAAATTTGTGAAAGTACACTTTAAGTACACTAATTATTAAGTGTACTACCTACAAGTATATCTGAAATATCCTAAAAATACACTTGTACCAATTTCGAAATTAGTACTTTAAACACACTTAAACATAATTGTACCAAAATAAACTTTTATTATATTAAATAAAAAGTATACTTTAAGTGAACAAAATATGAATGAATATATATTAATTTTTAAGTGCCTTAATAATCTTTTACTATTTATTAAAATTGCATACAAAAAAAAGGGTAATCATGACGTCATTTTTAAGAAAGTACCCAATCAATTTTCAGACGTGTGATGTAAAACCTCATATTCAACGGCATTAGCTCCAGTTCATACTCCACACCAGATAGTGGCAGTATTGCACACTTTCATTTATTTAAAAAACGCCACAAAGAGAAGAAAAAACTTGAACGCAGGGAAGATAACAGACGCTGTTCAAATTCGCCATTCTTACGCTCATAATATTGCCTTAAAAGTAGAGAGGGCCTTGACAATAGTTACTAATTTTGGTAAATTCAAGCTGGTGACGTCCTAGTCCGAGTTAAACGACAACAACCGTTGGAAATGAAATGTGTGTCACTAAAGGACACACAAAAGGACACACATTTAGCAGCCTTGGTCCGGGGGGACGAAGCTTTTAATTAAGCTCCATAAAACATAGAGACTTTGATATTGTGAGGTTATTGTTCTAACTCGTTCATCAATGTTTTTATCTTCAACATATGTTTGCAGTCTAAGCAAATGAAGATGAAAGAGGAAGCCAGAGAGATCCGGTGTTAGAAAACTAAAGACTTTCTGTCTCAGAAGAAGCTCTGACTCCACCAGATCACCAACCAGCTCTAAGGATGAACCTCCACATTGTCTTCATGATGTAAATTTGTTGTTTCAATGAGGAGCTAGCTACATTTTCAACAACAAAAACTGCTGTTACCCACACTTAAGTGCTTAATAAACATGATTTGATTTAAAGGTAACTGGAAATAATTTTTCTCTTGTTAATCTAACACAGTGTTTCTCAACCTTTTTTGGCCCAGCGCCCCCCTAGCCCTTATCCAGGTCCCTCACCGCCCCCCACCAAAGAGTTTGCAGGCTACTTTGCACTGACCATTATTTTATCATTAATATTACTATCGCTATTGTAGATGTTTAGATTTCTATGCTTGTTTCTCTATTTATCATCAAAAATAATTTCCCAGAGAAAAAAAAACTCATGGGAATAGAAATTATTTTCACAGGTGTCTACAAAAATGCAATGAACATTCAAGTTAGAATTTGTAAGTCTAACAGCCAGTCAGAGTGGAAAATTATTCTTATTTTGTGCCATTTTCTAGTTGTTAAATATATCCACAAAATGACCAAATAAAAAATATACAACATGCCAGTTTAAACTTTGAACTATTTGCAAACTACTGAGCTCTGCAACATTAAAACATGGATAGAACTGTAACTACATTAATCATAACTCTTCTTCTCTTCAGTGTTTGTCAGTTTCTGGTGGTGCAGCTCTGTGCTGCCTTCAGGAGAATGGGACATCAGAGTATCATCCATAAAACTTCACCCTCATGGCATTTATTGTTCAAATCAGAACTTTCAGTGGAAAAACAAAAGTTCCAGATCCTTTTAATGCCATACAAATATGAGACAGAAACATGGATTATATCTTTATATAGACCTGTCTATTGATTTATAGATTAATAGTTTCACTGGACAGAAATTACAAAGAACAAATCTGGTTCTTAATCAAATCCTATATTGAAGAAATAAATATATCAAATCTAATTAAAAACATGAAAGTGATCAGTTCTTTACTGTTATGGTCTGTAAGATATATTTATTCTCAGTACTAGATATGGTCTCAACAAACCCATGACATTTGAACAATATTATTTTACCTTTTATGTGGAAATAGTGTCTGTTTATTCTTGCCATACAGTCCTCTGTATTAATTATTTCTCAAAAGGTCTTGCCATACCAGTT
The DNA here is from genome assembly GCF_904066995.2 of Poecilia reticulata. Lineage (NCBI taxonomy): Eukaryota > Metazoa > Chordata > Actinopteri > Cyprinodontiformes > Poeciliidae > Poecilia > Poecilia reticulata. Next base: position 16,128,875 of record NC_088851.1, on the reverse strand, counting down.
TATTCCTCTGTATTTACTGTAGTTTCTTAGTTTATTCTTTCATTTTGTTCTTCATTCATTTCCATTTAGTTTCATTTGATTAGTATTATCCTCTCTTGGTTTATTGCTATGTCCACTTTAGTTTCTTTCCTGTTGCTACATTTATTTTATAGTTTATTGACGCTCACCATCGGTAATCTCATCACCTGCTGCGCCTCCTAATCGTCATGTGTTTCACATCATGTGTTGATTTTTCACTGTTCAGCGTCGGATTCTCTGTTTTTATGCCATAATTCACATCTAGTTCGTCGCTCCATTTTATGTCCCGCTTCTCCTGTTTCAGAGTTTTGCACAATGTGCGCGTTTTTTTTTTTTTTTTTTTTTTTTTTTTTGTTTAAGCCCCTAAGGTGCAGGGCGGTCGGGAAGCATATCGATGGGGACAAGGCAGACTGACATAAACCTTTTAAAACAACGGAAACAATTTCTGCATTCTGATTATTGAAATTTAAAAGTGCTGCGGTACCGTTGTTCAATCACCCCCGTTTCATACCGGACCACTTACAGCACCGGTGTTAACGCTAATGAACGTTCTCTATCGTGGTATCACCCATGAAGGGATTTCTTTATTTCTTTATTTAAATGGGTTCATTTTTCAGAATGAAAAATGAACCCATTTAAATAATGGGTTCATTTTTCAGAGGGATACACAGTGAGGGTATCGTGATTTTAGCTACCAGTAGCAGGAGAACGGAGCTGCGCCAAGAAGCTAACAGAAGCTAACAAACACTGAATAGAAGAAGAGCTGCCATCGATACAGTTGCAGCCAAGCATGGTTTAATGTTACACAATACAGTTTTACCAGGTTGCTCAAAGTCTAAACTGGCATTGTTGTGCAGTTAAGGTGTAAAGTTTACCTTCGACCAAACGCCCCCCAAAGGCATCCCAGCGCCCCCCTTTAGTAAAAATGTCCGCCAGCGCCCCCTGCCGTCCTCTGAACGCCCCCTGGGGGGCGGTACCGCCCACGTTGAGAACCGCTAATCTAACATTTATCTTTCATTTTTTTTTATTTGTTGTTGGCTTTCAGGGCCCTGTGATGGACTGGTGACCTGTCCAGGGTGAACACTGCCTCTCATCTAATGGCTGCTGGAGATGGGCACCACCAGCCCCCCTCAACACCCTGCAAGGATCAGTGTGTTCAGATCATGGATGGAAAGATTTTAAGGTACTTTGTCTCCTTAAGTCCACACTTAAAACAGCTTCATAGTTAATGCCAACATCAACGGATTCTATGACATTGCTGACTTTTTTTTTCTACTTCTAACATAAACAGGCAAAGAAGACACCCAGAAATGTTTTTCCACCCCAGGCATCCGGTCCCAATCATCATCAGTTCTTATGATGTCACATACATGGCGAGTCCACAATGTCTCAAAATTGTAAGTATTATTTTTTTATTTGCCATTTTTCTGTTCTCTTTAAATACAAATACTTTCTCTGTTTAATTGCTCTATTGTTCTTTTTTGTAGGTTCCTGTAAGGTGCGGTGAACGGGGATGTTCTGTCGTTGATCCTCACTTTCATGTTTTATTGTCACACTTAAATTTTCATGTTCATGTGTTCACTTTTGATGTGCAAACTGATAATTTATGTAAAGTTCATAAAGTTGTGAGTAAAATTGGACAATTTTAAAATGTCGGTAATAAAACAAAATATTTGAATGACCTTGGGCATCTTGTGTAATTAATCTTTCCATGTAATTTTAGCCTAAAACAATGTAAGTACTGTAGTGTAGTTATGCATGTCATTTACAAAATAGGTACGTAGGAATAAAGACTTTCACGAGTAATTAAAATTGTAGTTTATTATCAATAGCAGGAAATCAAAAATAAAAATTAAGTGTAATTTAAACACATTACTAATATAATAATAGTATATTTAAAATATATTTGAAGTATATTAAATATATTTAATAAAATTCTGAGACAGAATTATTACACTCAAAATATAATTATATCAAAATATAATAAAGCTCTAAAATATCCATCCATCCATCCATCCATCCATCCATCCATCCATCCATCCATCCATCCATCCATCCATCCATCCATCCATCCATCCATCCATCCATCCATCCATCCATTTTCTAACACCCTTGTCCCTTAGTGGGATCAGGAGGGTTGCTGGTGCCCATCTCCAGCTAACGTTTCGGGTGAGAGGCGGGGTTCATCCTGGACAGGTCGCCAGTCTGTCGCAGGCTCTAAAATATATTTTAAAAATATACTTTAAGTACTCTAAGTACACTTGAAGTTGTTCCAAAAAAGTAAGTATAGTATACTAAAATATACTATTGTAATTTAATACTATTTAAATACTACTAAAGTATACTAAGCATAAAATTAGTTGTTCCAAAATAGTACAGTTTAAGTACATCGATAAAAGTATACTAAAGTATGTTAACATTTAGTAGTTTTCACCTGGGTCAGATTGACTCAAAGTAAATTAGTGAATTCAGTGATTGCTAGCTCTTGTCAGTTTGTGAATTTTTACCTAAAATACTGATATTAAATAAATTCTCAACACTTGCAAATATAGAGATTCTGTCCTTCTTCCATTAATTAATGTGCAATAGAGACAGCTCTCTGAAAAGAAAGTGCTCATCTTTTGGTCAGATTTTGTGAAGTTATGAGGCTGATTGATTTGTTGACATATATAATTTCATGGGTCTTTACTTCCTCACACCCCAGTGGTTCTCAACTTTCTGGAATTCCCATTGTTGGGTTTTACTGTATACTCTAACTTTAAAAGTTGGAAGGTAATCATTTAATGTTGAGTTGTAGATCTTAGATTCCCTTAGTGGGTATTGTGAGTATGTGTGATTGTTTCTCTTCTTCATTCCTAGCTTGACAACATGCAAAAAATAAAACTTCCTTTTCCCCATTGACTGTGGGGATGGATGCCACCTTTGCCACCCAAACCCAGGCCAGTGATGGATAAATGACTGTTTTCTGGAAAACAACATCCTAATCTTTCTGGAAACAATTTGTCACTCATCCGTTTAACGGTGCTGCTTGTCCACTAACTGATTTCATTGTCAATTTTCTAAAAGGACTCTTCAAGGTCCATAAAAGCAAACTACTTTGTTGCGTCTGCCAACATTTGCATGCCATTATCATCTTTGCTTTATCCGTGTCATTGCAAATGTTTCTCTTTCTCCTGTGTTTACAGGAATGGCCGAGGTACCCCTCCTCTCTCTATTCACCACAATCAAATTTACTCTGGCTTGAGTACACGTTTAGTGGGGACCATTTGTTTGAGGCAAACACTTAGGGCCCTCGTATGTCATTGACCAGTGTCCACAAATATAATCCCATCAAGTTCAGTCTTAGGATACCCACAATATTGTTTTCCTAATGCAATAAAGGAAAATTTTCCAGAGTTTTAATATAAGCTAACCCATTTTTCAGTTCATTATGAATTCCCTGATTCCCCCTTCCACTATATTTGATTGAGTGGTTCAGAAGAAAGTCATTGTTGCAATTGTGATTGTTTGACTGAGATCCTACTGTTGACATTACCCACACTTTAAGTATTTACAGTACGAGTGAAGGAACGGCACAGCTAACAAACACCAACCTGCCAGCATAGACAGCGTGCACGAACGCACCCTTCCTTGCCTGTTGATAAACCCCTGCTTCTTCCAAAAGCCTTCAGTTGACATGTACCTACAGAGAAAGCCTTAACAAAACAAGCGGGACCCTTGTAAATATGCAGTGCCCAACAGTGGCACACGCAGTGTTGGCTTACATACTGCTAGCGGTGTTTTTCTTTTTACCTCCAAATTTGCTCGGAAAACTAATCATGGTCTGATAAAGCCCATGGTAAATATGGGAGAGATTGACACCCACATGTCAAAGTTTACATAGCCAGACGAAGTGTACATATAGGGCAAGGGAACTGTGGGGCCGACAGGGACTGGACTGGCCTGACCTCAGTGCGTCTGCTGCGGTGAAACAGACACTTTGTGAGAAAAGCCACAAAGGAGGATAGAGTATTGTAATAATTTTTTTATGTCTGCGTGTTGTGAAGGAACAGAAATTAAAAAAAAAAACACAAACCTTTGCAAGGTAACTGCATTTATACTGCTCAGTGCATTGAAAAAGAAAGCATGCTTTACTTCAATTTTTACACATTTTGTCTCCTTTAAAATAAATAAAAATGAAGACTTTCTCACAAGCGTCTTCTCAGCTCTCCTATTGCTTGATAATCCACAACAAAGACAGTGCAGCCAGCAGAAAAGGTTAACCCCTGACTGATGTGTCTGATGTTAATCTATAGATCAATTAGGGAGAGGCGCACTGGGTCAAGCTACAGATATTGCAGCGCCTATTAGTTCCTCTATCTGCCATTATTACACAGTCACATGCTCAAACATTGTGCTGGGTTGGTATGCTAGGCACAGATGCCTAGGGTAAACAGACAGGCCTACAAGGCTTTTACAAAATATTGATCTGACAACAGATGGGAACCTTGATATAAGCCGTTCACTTTCTCAATGTCTGTATTTCCATGGGTTGGAAAATTTGTGTTAAATGTATTTTATTCAGTTTCTAGGAATCTATATGACAACATAGTTTTGGCAACATTTAGAATTGTTTATATTCTTTAAATAAATATTCTTTTGTTTTATTATATTTTCCACATAAATCATATAACTTGTATGATTAAAAAAAACAAAAAACAATCAAGTTGGTGCTTGTAAACATTTTTTTCCCACATTTTTGTATGTTAAGATTCTACTCTATCCTATTGTTCAGTAAAATCCTTGATGTTCTGACTGTCATTTCTCAGCCATCATGCTCCCAAATAATATAAACCACGAGTAGCGATTTAGATCTGAAATCATCATTTTTTAGACTTTATTTTAATCCCAGGTATTTCTCTCCACCTGCAGGGATCCAAATCCATAACCATTTAGTCCCTCACAAAAATACCAAACAAAGCACGAAACACATGCATCAGCTTCTTTTGTTGCACTAAGCTGCATGTAAAGGGAGGGAAGGGTTGCCAGTGAGAAAAGATGGATTGAAATTTTCCATTACCTCATTCAAAGCTTCCCTTTCAATTTCAGCGAATTAGCTCAATTGTAACATAACTGGGGGAAGATGAAATGAAACCTTTTCTACCAGCAGACAGGAGGAATAAAGTTCTTAAGTCTGCTTTCTTCGACTCATAAAGAGTAGATATTTTTGGGTAAGAATGACTCATGCTGGGAAAAATCTCAACAGGGTTGACCCATTTATTGGAAAAGGATGGTTATTCCTCCTCTAAAGCTGGCAATAAGATGGAAACATCAAATCATAATGAAAGGATCCTAGAGGTGTGTGCGGCTGTGAATAGGCAATTTCAATTTATGAAATTTTAATTTCAAGAGAGGATTGCACAGGCTTGCATACTTCGTCTGAGGATCAATGTGTTTCACAAAGAAGCCAATATGTCCAAATAACACTGATGGGTAATCCAACATTCCTCAATCCTTATATCTGAGGATCATCACAGCAGGGGTACAGAGGCATATTCATGACTAATTATGTTTCTATATCTCTCTGCTCCACCTCTCTGTGTTCACAGCTCCATGGGGATCAATCACTTTGAGCAGCCAGGCCAAACACAATTGACAAGGCAGACACAGCGCAGAGCTGGTCCAGCATCTTCATGGCATGCCACCATTCAATTAGTCTTAGTCAGCGGGGGGCGTGATTATTCCAAAATTAGTGATTATTTCCCTGGGTAAACAGGTCAGAATGGGGTGTGTCATCCCTTGTGATCCTTGCTGCTCACTAGGTCTTCACAAAAGAGGGCTGGAGTCTGGAGAAAGAGAGCAGGGTACAGAACACTGCTTCCCCTGAAAGACCCCCCTACCAAATACACACACACACACACACACACACACACCCATACACACACACACACACACACACACACACACACACACACACACACACACACACACACACACACACACACACACACACACACACACACACACACACACACACACACACACGCACTCCTAACCCATTCTCAGTGAACCTGCTGCTCGACACAGCCCTCCCTGATAAAGTGGTATTTCCCGCATACAAAGAAGCCATCGGGCTTAGTCCTCAACTCACCCACACCCCCTTCATTCTTCCCAGCAAGAAAGCACAATGAACGCAGACCTCGTCTTAATCCAAAAGGTAGGTTATCACGGTAATCTGATGATACATGCTGATCAAAGCCCATTCAATGCTAATCAGGATAACAGTGCAGCATTCTGGTCTAATTAGGGACAGCAATTGAAGTGAAATGCCGGAGCATTGTAAATAGCGGAGAATGGCACTGAAATTCTGGGGGAAAACAAAAGGCTGAATGTAATGCTGCGGCATAATCCTTGCCAGAATTTGCAGAAGAAAGTAAATAGCACGAGTGTTGAATAAATTTAAGATTTCAAGAACTTGGGTCAAGATGGATACTTCAGGATTTTAGAGATCTTTACGCTAACGTTATGAAAAAAAAAAAAAGAAAATTGTATTCCTGGCTTTTAACTAAAGACAGGTGTAAAGGTTAGGGTTTGGCGTTGTCTTCCTCACATTATGCTCTGTGCTTTTAGAAAACTATTAAAAGCATTTCCGCAGAGGGATTTTAGTATCACTGCCAGTATACATATATATTATTTTTATTTTACTGTGTTTCTTCAAATCACCAAACCAACTTTAATGTCAGGCAAATAAACTTGATTGTATGTAAAATGCAGGTTTAAATTATCTAATTTATTAAGAAAAATAAACATTTGTAAAAGACCTGGCCTTATGTAAAAAAATAAAAATAAATAAAATATCTCCCCTTGATGAGCTGTGTCTCTGTTGGCAGAATCAAATGTTTGTGATCACTGATGTTTTTTTTTCTCCAGGAACAAAAATCTGAGGAAAAGAACTCATGAAATCTTTAATTAATACAAATAAAATTAAATCAAAATCACAAGACTGCACCAGCAACCTGACTGTGGTGCACCAGCTCTGCTCCTCTTAAGGCTCAAACTGCACAACCATGGCAAGGACATTTCTGCTCCAGGCTTTTGTACTGCAAGCTCCCCCTACAAGACAAACCACATTAATTGGAGTTTAATTACCATAGGAAAATTATGCACAATCAAAACACAGAGAATATCTAGCAGTACTGAAATCTTCGACATCTTATGATGTAATGTGCATTTATTTATTTATTTATTTATTTATTTATTTATTTATTTATTTATTTATTTATTTATTTATTTATTTTTAAATGGTGTGGCAAACACAAACACCCCTAGGGAGTGTACTATTACTGGAGTGTCCCACAATCAGCTTGCCTACATAAGACTTTGGATGCCTCTCACTCTGGTTTTACATCTTGGACAAACACCTGAGGGTAGGATGGATTAAATAATAAACAGTACCAGACAATCCTTCACATTAACATCAAGTAACTAGCAAGTCATCAGTAATAGCATTCAGAAAACACAAACAAAGCGCACTGTTCTGTAAGCTGGTCAGATGTGACACAACATTAAGAATTATGACATAATTTGTTGTTTATATTATGCGCAACATAATCGCACATAATCTTGCACATACTTATCTTGCACATAATATGACACACAGCATCTTGACAGGTTTCATGTATTGAGGCCACTCAACAACAGAGCCCACCAGAGACAGAGTTGTTGGTTCTCTGTGGTTCATTATCATGAAAGTGTACTTGAGGTTAAGACTGTAAACAGTTGGTCTACATTCTATACATCCTTCAGGATTTTCTGCTACAGAGCACACTTTATGGTTTATGGTTGTTTTAGACATAGCAGATTGTCAAGGTCCTGATCAAAGCAGCTCCAGATCATCAGAAATCCACCATGTTTTACTCTTGGTATCATCTTCTGTTTTCAAAACGCTATTTTACACATTTCAAAATGTTCCAGTCTTGTCTTGGCAGTCCGAAGAATATATTTCCAAATATTTTGTGGATCATTGAGATGTTTTTGATCTGCAGTGGAAGTGAACTGACTTAGCTTTTGACTAGTGTCTTTCTTATGTTTGTATCGTGAACACTGACCTTTAATGAGGCGACTAACGCCTGTGGTGCTTGGATGTTGTTCTTTGTTTTGTTGTGAACTCCTTGACAATCAATTGCTTTGCACTTATTGTAATCTTGGTAGGCCTGCCAATCCTATGAATGTGGACCATGTTTTTTGTGTTTTGTATGTTTTTTTTCTTTCTGATTCCTCTCAGCTTTTCAAAATATAGGATTAATCACAGTTAATGTCTGATATAACTCAGAGGTTATATGTTTTTCTAGAAAGGACCTAGTAAGTTTGGGAAGCTCTTTCTCCCAAATTATTTGAAAATGGCATTATGAAATTATTCATGTTATATTTGTCTGATGTGGAAGTTTGTTGTATGGTCTGAAACATTTAATTGTGATAAAAAAGCAAAACGACAAATATTTTTAAGGGAGCAAATACTTTTCACAACGCTTTTTTTTTTTTTTGCTTTGTTTTTGCACTTCGTACGCTCAATTAGTCATGAGCTATTACCAAGCGCAGGCAAATCAATTACCCACTTGCCTTTCGGAAGTCGTTGTTCTCCTTTGGGAGGCGCATCAGTCACGCTTTGCCTGCAGAGTCATCTCATGCAACTCCTGCAAATCTGGGTGGCCGCGGCTCTTTCAAAGCAGCACAATGCCGCTCCTACATTTGGATAAACTGAAGTCTTCTAGAACAAGGCTTATAGCAATGGCTAATCCTATCAAAATGGACTCCTTACAGGAAAACAGTAAAAGCGAGAGGCCACAAATGACAGTGATATGTCACGCTTGGAATGCAGGGAAGACAGAAATCAGCGTGCGATCAAGATTCCTTTTACTGCGACCGACACCCTTTCCACCTGGACCTAAAACAACAAGCCTGTTTTCGGCTTCTGCCCTGTTTGGATACTCCTTAGCTACAAAAATAAAGGCCAGATGTGCAGGCAGGAGCCTCATGTGGCTACATGTAGGCTAGTTGTGTGCAACGATGAGAGGCAGCCTTGTCGACAGCCGAACTGACTTTCCCTTTCAGGCAGTTTACAATGAAAGGTTTAAATCTTCACTCCTCACAAAATGTACTCACAGTTGAGTTCACATACATGGTAGCATGAAGCACCCATACCTTTAAAAAGAAAAGTGCAACATTTGCATCTTAGAATTTGAGGGGAAAAAAAAGGGCACGTCTAGACATCAACCAGATTAGTCATTGTAAAAATCTGATGACTTTAAATGAGTCAAAAAGAAAAAAAAAAGTGTTGCACAGGCAGATTAAAAGGCAGCCCTACGTTTCAGTTTAGTCCCTAATCAGCTTCTAAGTTGCTTAAAGTTTAAACGTTGTCCTGCGCGGGTCAGCTCAAAGCACTGCCCCCACCGCGATTGTTAGCCCCGACTCCCACACAGAGGCTGGGACAAAAAGGGCCCACCTCGGTGTGGCCCTATCAATGTCACTGCTTTGTGTAAGCGGCCTTTCAGGGTACATGAAGTGTCTTTAGCCTCAATGAGATCAATAGCATGGCCAACTGTGCAGCAGCTAGCACGGGCAACTGCAGCCGCGGAGGAGTTGTAGAGCGAGGGGAGATAAAGCTGATCAGACCAAACACATTGTCAGACCTGTATCTTTGATCTACTCTTAAAAGGAAACTTTTTGGAGAGCTGGATCTTGTTTGTGTTTGCGATGCGGGCAGACGAGGTGCAATATCGACTCAGCATATTTCAATTTAGTTTAAAAACGTCCCAGAGGACGTTCCAAAGTTTTTGTTTACTCTGCTGAGCCGGATCTTTCCTTACTGTGACCTCAGTCAGCATATAGGTACACTGGCTTCGACAGGGCAGCTCCATTGATTTCCTATTCCCTCTTGGCACAATAAAGACTGTCAACGAACCACTGAGATGTGTCCTTGACTAAAGTGTAACTCACACTGATATGGCCCGTCTGCACCGAAGCTTTTAACCCAGTAAGAGCAGCAGTGAACAAGTGAATAAAACAGATTTTATTGTCCTTTGATCATTCTCCTCTGTAAGCATGTAAACTCTAAGTGAATATATCATTATGAAGAAACAGAGACCACCATGTTAGACCATAGAGGTTTCTGTTCTTTTTCCCCAACAGAAAAAGCCCAAGCCTAATTTGCCATCATCAGCTTCTTTTGTTCAAACAGGGGCTGGTATTTGAGAATAATCCTCCTTCCATAGATGAAATAGTGTCTCGACAGGCAGTGGCAAGACTCTGTCAAAACCTTTTCCGTAGCCAAATCTTTGAGAGATCTGCAACGTTTGAGGCTGAAAAATGTCTTGTTAATGACAAAACAAGTGATGTAAACTTGCCACCTGATTCTAAACACAGGAAATGAGCAAGTAAATCCACTGTGAGAAAACTGGAATCCAGATTTTAAAAACAAAAGCAACCGTGCAGCTTTTTTTTAATCCGTAGTCTTGAATGTAATTTTAATTTAGCTTAAGATGCAACCTGAAAGAGCTGTGCAAAAAAAAGGTACAACGGATGTCTGTGTTTTATATTCCACCTCTGGTTATCCTTCCAAAATGCCACGAGTAATGTCATGCAATATCTGACAAAATGACCTTAATTTAAAGGGCTGCCATTGATGTCAACACCAAGTAAATACCAAGTTGCAAATGTGCATTGATTGTTTAGATGCTCCAGGTGACGCCATGCCAGCAGAGAGAGAGAACTTTTGTTTACCTCTCAAATTTCACAGAATTTTGAGGCGGCACTAAAAAAAATTGACACATTGCTTAAGTGTCAAGTCTAAAATACAAATTGATGAGACAAACTTACACGTTTATAAAACAGCTTTTACAAACATGCAAGCTTACGGAAAGGTATGAAAGCTGCAATACCTTAAAGTATTCACACACCTGGAGTAATATATTTTAATGCCATGTTTTAATGTCACAGCCAAATGCAGTGGAAGCAAAGTGCCTTTTGGGATACCTGTGTGTGAGGGGTTTAAAGCAGGGTTATGTTAATTTCCATCCATCCATCCATTTTCTATACACCCTTGTCCCTTAGTGGGGTCGGGAGGGGTGGTTATGTTAATTTTTTTGTGATTTTACCATTTCACAGAACATTGTTTCGTCCATCATCTAAAAGAACATGTCACAATCGCAAACCAAAGGAAGACATGTTTATCCACCTAAACTGACAGGCCAGACAATGAAATCATTATTTAAAAAGAGAGAAGCTAGGCAGCCAATGGTAACTCTGGAGGAGCTGCAGAGATCCACAGCTCATTCACAATAATCTACTGATGGGGCACTAAAGAGGGGCAAGAAGGAAGTCATAGGAGAAGTGTTTTACACACTACACATGGACAAAAGTGCTCTGGTCAGATCAAACCAGACGAAACCTTTTGACCTACATGCAAAAAAGTAATTTGGTGGAAAGGGAATCATCAAAAATAAATACGAAGGGTGAAACATGCTGACAGGTTAGTTTATTTGACAGGGACAGAGAAGAAGAAGAAAAATTAAAATAAACACAAAGCAATCCTGGGGACCCAGGCAAAGTTTTAACTTAAAACTGCCAGAGCTGCAATGGAATGGTTGAGATCTAAGCATATTCAGAGCAAGATTTTACTGTCCTGTCTGTGTCTTGGTCCTACTTCACCAAAGAAACTGGTACTCCATTCATCCAGCTTTACTGAGCCTGAATTATTTTGCAAAGGATACTTTGCAAACAGTTCCATTTCTAAATGCTCCTGGCTGTCAGAAACAAACCACTAAAAGACTTGAATCTGTAATTGCACTGAAAGGTGGGTATAAAAATATTAGTCTTGAGAGGGGAGAGGCTGAGTATGTACGTTACCGTAATTTCCAGACTGATGAACGCACTGGAATATAAGCTGCACACTAACTTTGGAAAGAAAAAAAATGTGTACATGTATAGGCAGCACTTGTCTATAAGTTGCATTATTGTATATTTCTGGCATGAAATATTTACACAGAAATATTATTTTCTTCAATGTCAGAATTAAACAGCCTCACACACCTCCTCAGTCTCTTTCGTTGTTGCCCTCAATAATACTTTTGTCTTGCTCTTAAGCTTCTGCTGTCCTCTTCATCATAAGGCAGCCTTCTAAAATCCATTGGTAAAGAGCCATGTGTAAGCCGCATCACAGTGTTGAAAGTGTGTGGAAAAGGTAGCAGCATATAGTCTGGAAATTGCAAGACATAAAATCTCTCAAAAATCAATTAGATAGTGGTTGTAATAGTTAAAAATGTGAAAATGAAATTGGTATGAATATTTTCACTGTACTGCATATTGGCACTGTATGTTGAAATTATATTGTTTGCAACAATGTATTCTAATTTTTTGGCTCTCTAAGAAACAACATAATTGCATAAATTTCACCCAAGAAGGAAGATGAGATGCACATGATTATGTGGCTTCACTCAGTATTACATGAACCGTAGTGATTTTTAAAATCTAAATTAACCTTTTTTTACAATTACGATTTACAAACTATTTAAAATACTTTTCGTATTCTTTGGCTTTGGAAAGAATTTCTGGAATGTATTTGGGATGGAAAACTGCCTAATAGATGTTAGCATTGGTGGTACAAAGAACAAAAAGAAATGCCTGCCACAAATGAAAATGAATCTATTTACTCCAGCCTGTTTACTTTGTACTTTTGGCTGCAAAAGGCACAGAAAAAAAAAAAAAAAAAAAAAAAAAGATTACCATTTTCATGAGGAGCAAGAGCCAAGGCCTCAGCTTCTCCTTTCAGGGGCCACGTTTTTTCAGCTTTTTAAAAACTCACACACCAAGCACCCTGGCAGCCACTCCTGACAAGATGCAGGAAAAAAAAAAAAAGTGAGACAAAAACCAAACAAAAAACAGTAACATCTGCAGCCGCCTCCAGCCAGACAGTTTGATGTGAATAACTCAGCACTTTGTGCCCTGACCTTGGCGAACAAAGCGGAGGCAGATGCCTCAGGAGTGGAGCGCGATGCCCTGGGAAGCGAGCGTCCAGTGAGCGCTCCTGTTCGTTTCGCTGAGCTGGAGTCATTGTCCCCCTTGGTGGGGCAAAGGGGTGCCCACTGGGGGCATCCAGGCACCACATGCCACTTGGACTGTCATAGTTGCAGCACAAAGATGGCTGCTTGACAAGCGAAGCGTCATTTTCTGTGGTTCACGTCTGGGATCCCCGAGCCATATGAATGCAGATCAGGGTCAGGCAAATAACGATAGAAGTGCCTTTTAAATGTGGAAATAAATCAAAGCAAAGGGGAGCAGATGAATATTTATCATCCTTCCAGAGGATGCTAATACATATACAGATTTATTTCACCTCTGTCCAAAGTTAGAAAAGGCAAATTCCTCGCCATCAAATCAAAGAGAAACTCAACAAAGCCACTGTGTACTTCAAGTCTTAAATCTTACAAGTTCCTAATCCTTCTGAAGTCCACACGGGACCTTTGGTCTCCATGGCAACAGCGGGGCATTCAACCAAGTGATTGCCTCCAATGAAATTCAGATAAGACAAAATGGAAGTGAATTGATGTGATTTTAATGCAGAAGTGCGCGGCGGAAGGGAGGTCCACTCGGTTCATATTTGAATAAAGCAAACAGAGCAGACAAAAGGCTGACAGCCGTAAATGACATTGTCAGTACAAAAATTATCAGCCAGTTTACAATCTGTTTGCTCATGTAGAACAAACAGAATGTGTGTGGCATCCCGGGGCTTTGTGAACGGCAGGGCCGGCAGCCGGCGGCGAGAGAAAAGCAGATATCAGCTCCCCCTGCAGCCCTGCAACAATTAGATAGCAATTTGACAGGCACACTCAAAATGTGAGTTTGTTGTTCTCTTCCAAGGGCACCTCATCATTTTTTTTTTCAGTTCAAAAGGAAATTCATAATTGAAACACCAAGAAAAAAATAAAAAAGGACAAATTGTGTGACCTGGGGTCAGGGGACGTGCAGGGTGGGACGCACATTCCAAACATTGGACCCTCAGTTACCTAGCAAGAAGTCGAATCAAGGTTCCTCTTTCTGCCTTCCCCTCCTTTGGTGGAAGGAGACCAGCAGGGAGATCCTTCTTAAAGACAACCCCGTTCACTCCCCGATGTCCTTTGTTGCATTTTGTCACATGTTTTGTTTTGTGCTTGTTAACTTCTCTATAGCCACAGGACAAGCAGCAGCTGGTGAGCTTGCAGAAAGCTGCAAGACATCAATTTTATCCCCTGGACAAGATGGAGAAATAAGTCAGGCTAGCTTTTGAAAGCACCTTGACCTTCTCACTGTACTGCTGCACCTCCAGAAGAACAAGCAACCAGGATGTGGCTCCGGACCAAAAGTAAATCCACTTCTTAATTAAAAATGAAGAGTATTTAAAAAAAATGCACTCAGGGTTCAAAAGTGACATAGAAGTTCACCATTTGCATCTCAATTGGAAAGATACTAACAGAATGAAAACAAATCTGTATAAAAAGAATCTGTAGCAGAGTTGCTAAAAACGGGGGTTGAGTTTGACTTTCCAGCAGGTAAAAGAACCCAAACACACAGACAGAGCAGCAATAGAACAGTTTGTATCAAAGCATATTAATGTGTTGCAATAACCTAGATTTGAGAATTGATCCATTTTTAGCAAGACTTAAAAAATGATGTTTAGACACAGTCTTTGTTGAATGTGGCTGTTTGTGCTGTTCCGAAAAGAAGAAAACCCCAAAAAACGTGCAGCTGTAATCACACAAAAAAGCGAATGTTCAACATACTAAGACAGGGAGACGGGGAGGCTGGACTACCTCACAGGCAGACCTTCAGCAAATTTTAAAGCACACATCCACTTCCTGATGATGCACCTCCTCTATTATAATATCAGTTTTTACTGACAGGGACTCAAAAGCTCAGAGCCGTTAAGTTAGAGATGAGTTTATTTTTGAACTGTGGGTCATACCAAACCTTGCTGAAAGAAGCTAGCTGCCTGTAAATGATTCTACCCTAAAGGATTCTCAGGAAGAAACCATGACAGGAGGTAATCAGAAAACATGAAATATTTACACAAATCTGACACCAAAAAAACAGTAAAGATTCTGGGTCAACATTTACACCTAGGCAGATCACTATAACTACATTGAATCATGGTCAGTTTCATTTGAACATGATTCGTTGAAACACCTCCAACTTATCTGACTGGTTTGCTCCAAGAGCCTCTAAGCAGCACCTGGAGGTTGATCCTTCCTTTGGCCGTCTTGCTCTGCTGAGGAGACAAACTAGGAAGAGGTCAGTATTGTTTTACAGATACACTGTAAAACATAAAAGTTCAAGAAACACACAAATTGACGTCCATAGCTGCTTTCTTTTTATACATGATAGAGTGCTTGCCTCTCTGAAAGCCCCCCACTACCACATTTCTGAACTTAGTCACTTACATCATACAATATCAATGATCATTTTTCATAAAGACATTCCCCCTGGTCTCCATTACAAACTAAATATCCCGTGGTTGTACTATGACAGAAAGTTTACGGGGTACATGTTCAATGGACTGCACGTTTAACCATCTTTTTTCTGGCTTAAAGTCTTCAGGACAACATCATCTTCTGTCAAAACCAAAGGAGTGGGAATATTTTGGTTAACTTATGACGTTCAAGTTTGGACAAATAAAAGATGTCTTATTTGTTCTCAACTTTATAAAAGTGCATTCGTAAAATATAGCTGGCTTGCTAATCCTCTATGATCTGCCCAAACACGACTTGCCATATATTTTCTTTTCGGACAGTCTGACTTTCTTGAAATCTTATAAGCTGGATCTTTAGGTACTTTGTTGTTACCTAAAATAAAGAAATAAAGATTAGGAAATTATGAATAGAAGAGAAGATGCATTCTGGGGTTCATGCTCCTATGGCATCCATGGCATCCTGCAGAATAGGTGGACATTTAACTGTGGCAAACAAAGCTCCAGTTGAACTGAGAAAAGTGGAATCTCTTCTCTCTGGCAGGCAGAAGCCCAGTTTACCAAGAGGCTGTGTCCTTGTGAATCACAGCTTGCCAGACAGATCTGAAAGCAGCAAAGTCAGCTGATTGTTCTTGATACTGTTTCAAACTCCTGATCGCAGAGAAAAGAAAGAATGTCAGAGTGTTACTTGATATTCATCCCCAGATTCTCAACCTCGTTCTGCGGGAGCCCCGCTCTGCTGTCTGGCGGCGGAGATGCCGCTTTAGTCTTATTAAAAAGTTGTTTGATTAGTCGGCTCCGGAATGGAGGCTGTGGAAAGGTCTGGCAGCAGCAGATAAAAGGGGAATGATAAATAGGCGAAAAGCCAGCCGATTGCCAGTCAAGCCACTAGAGCATCAACACATCCATTTTTCTGCAAACTTGATCCAATTATTGTCATCCACTCACAGATAGCTACTATGCCTTACTCCTTTCATTCCCCGCTAAATTGCTCTTCCCCATTCTTTTTCTTTTCTTTTCTTTTTTTTTTTTTTTGCAGATACGGCAATTGGTCATAAAGGGCCAGCCATCATTAGTGGTGTTTGAATTGGAGCCCTATAGTGTTTGGTTAAGAGGGTAAATGCAAATTTGATGAAAGAATAAGGCTGCATTTACATATCAGCCTCTGCTCACATGGGGTGGGTAAACATTCTGTTTATCTCAAGTGTCATTTTATGATTTCAGCCGAATATAAAGCCGGCCTTGGACTGGTTCAAGCTAAAGACTGAGGAAATTTACGGTTGATCAAACAAAATATAGTCAAGCAGACCTTCTGAGATGCTGCAAATAAAAGAAGGAAGTCAAGTTGTTCCGCTGTGAAATGGATTGTTTTTGTCCTCCGTTTCAAAGAGTCTCTGTTGCTGTTTTAAATCAATTAATATGAATTATTATATTTTTTAAGGTCCACAATGTAATGTAATTTGATGCAAAGTAACAAAGAGTTTGGTAAAGAAATAATCCTCAATACAACATGAGTGGCAAAAATATACATAAAGAAGCTTAAATGATAATATTTAAGCTTTTTAAATATTTAAAAAATATTTAAAAATATTTTTTAAATATTTATTCATCTTTCCTTTTTAACCAAAGCCTTAATATCAGTGTATGTATTGTTGAGGTTTGGGCATCTGGATGTCTGACATCAAAACTTAAGAATATAGTCAAAAAAAAAAAAAAAAAAGGTTTCGATATGGTTAAAATACAGAGTCGAATCAGTGAGTGTATATTTTCTACAGAAACAGTGCTGAATATCCTCAGAGCCTGGAGGCTGAGGGGGGCTGTTAAAAATAAGGCAAAACACTGCCATCTATGGCTACATCCTGAGGACTGCTGAGGTCCTGTGCAGCCAGCCACAGCACAAAGGCAAGCAACGCTCCAAGATGAAGTGTATGGGCTTGATATTTGTAAATAAGATTAATAAAAAATATAATTGTAAACAAAAAACAAAATTGCAAAACACATGACTGACATTTTTCAAGCTATTTAAAGTGCAGAAGTGTTCTTTATTAGGGTTAAACACCAAAGTTTCACTGCATCGCCCGTGAAGCTGACACGTTTTTGGCTTCCGAAATTGACAGATTAGACTGAAAGCTAGATTTTCATCCAAATGGGCATCTGGTGGCCATATCCTTTAAGCAACACAATTCTGCACAAATCAGGGGTTCTGTCAGAGCTTTTCGTACCACCTGCTGTGTATCTTCCCCTCAAAACGATTGAGCCTGCCTTTATTGTCTCATCATAATTTTATCTTTACAGTTTATTGGCCAGAACGCTGCAAACAGTGCACATTTGTACTTCAATGTGCAGAAAAAACATACTGCTAGTGTCATATACTGCATGCTGGTGTGACTTGTTAGATATTTGGTGCTAGATACTTTCATATCCAATGCTTTTTATTGGCAATAAAACGATATATCAGGACTTAATTTTGACTGCGATTCAAAAGCGCATTAAGGCACAATAATGAAGTGCATATAGCTGCCAGACTGGGGTAGCAGGTTGGCGATGAAACATAGAAGAAAGCCAGATGTCAGGGCTTCTATAGCTTAGGCCTTGACCAGGCCTACGTCTGCGGCGGCCCTTTATGTGGCGCTCTGTGAGATGCACCAGTCCCCTATGGGAGCACCAAGGCTTTACTGGTTATAAAACGCGATCTGTCCCGTCTGTCACCTCTCCCCAAGTTATTCATACACCATCCATACAGTCGGTCCTCCAAGGCCTCTAATCCCCGTCTCTCGAGGTGGAGTACAGACAAGAAAGCAGACAGGCAGGCAGGCAGGTTGCGAGTCTGTTCGTAAGATGTTTAACACGCTGAGCATGACTGAGCATTTCACATCTACAAAATTTCACCAATGCCACGAGCATGAGGCTGCAACAAGGCTTGCAATCTCCACTTGCACGTTGATTCTGACAATACCGTGCGCATGCATGAGTTCAGAGATGCCGGAGTGGCTGCATGGGTCATTTTTGCATTAGTATTATCGAGAGTTTGAAGTAGGTGCGTGGCAGTAGTTCACATTTTAATAGTCTCAGGATCTACATTTAGATAATTCAGTGCAAAACTATTTAACTTTTTATATTTTATTACATAATAACCACAGACCTAAAGGATTTTTTTTTTTTATTATTGGAATTTTTTGTGAAAGATCAGTACAAATGAGCTAATAGTTGTAAAGAGGGGGAAATGATACAAAATTTTCCAAAGATATTACAAATACCAATCTGAAATGTAGCAGCCAAAAATATTTATGGTAGTTCTAGAGGAACTAAAGAGGTTGGGAGAATCTTTTGAATGGACAACTATAACTATCCATTTACTGGTGTACATATTTGTACTTTATAAAAGAGCGGTAAGAAGAACATTGTTGTTGAAAGAAAGTCATAGTAAATCCTATTTACAGTTTGCCAAAATTGTAAGCAAATTTAACATCCTGCTTCAAGATAACATCAGTTCAACTTTTTTAGTATACATGCAAAACTCTTTGTGTTGGAAAACAAAAGCTTTGTCCTGAAAACATGGAAACACACTCACAGCGAAACACAGTAGTGGAGCCTATTGTGGAAACTATTTTCTTACGTAGAAGTAACAGGAAAGCAGAGAGTAGTTTACTAGGAAGACTGATGAAGGTATAGACAGGACGATACTGAAAGAAAACCCTTTTACATGTACCGAAAATGTAATTATGAAACAGAGGTTTTTTCTTTCCTAAACCCTAAAAATGAAATGTTTTAGATCAAAGCATAGTGCTGGGATGGCCCAGTCAGAGTCTAGACCAAAGTCCAGCTGAGAATATGTGGCAAAAGATAGTTCACTTGAGCCAATTCAAACAGACAACAGGTAATAGTTTTCTGTTACCTGTTTTCCTGTTGTTACCTGTTAGATCTGGTCTGCAGATCTAACAAGGATCTGCAGACCAGGTAAAGACACACCCTTTGTTACTTGAAGTAGTAAATTAAAGAAAATGTGCTTTTGCACTCACCTGGTCAGCACACATAAACATGCTTTATTTTTCTTTTCTTTCCAACTTACAATTTGTGTTGGTGCAAAATGACCAGTGGGTACAAATACTTCCACAAGGCACTGTATCTGTTCCTACCTGTCATGTTCAATGCATAGACATTCCTTAGATACAATTCCATTATTCAAGACTCAAAAGTGAGTTGCTTCACGGTGGTCACGCTCAGTTCGTGAACGCTTGCCTTCACATAGAATCCGGCAACAGCGACATTCATACAAGTGTTAGTCTGTGTTGTGAGCTACCTCGGCACCTCTGTGACCACACACACGAGAGTAAATTTGCTCTGTGTGTCATCTCCTGGTGTTTACAAACAAATACAAAAAGAGTTTATGTAATGCATTTATTTAAACAAGACCTAAGAAATGAGCAAATAGATCATTCTTAGGGATTCTTTGCTTTGCAAACACACCTATTATAGATTAAAGTTTGACAGTATGCCAGAATTATCAAGGTAAACTGGAGCTGTGACTGACGACTGAAAGTGGTTTTTCTTTGTTCTTGTGTGTGTTTGTGAGAGAGAGAGAAGAAGAGAGAGAGAGAGAGAGAAAGAGAGAGAGGAGGGCACGGGGTAAGTGAGAACAGGAAAAGCCATATATAAGAGAGACTAAGAGAGACCCAGAAGGTCTCGGTACGTGGCACTTGTGTACTTCCCTTTTTTCTGGAAGCACCATCAATTTACCACACCCTTCAAGGATCAACAAGAAAAGACTGACCTGGGACAGACACACAGGGTTCACCTCAGAGCCCATTAATCAAGTGTCATGCTTGTGTGCAGATGAGGTCAGATCCTGGCATGTTGCGTTGTAGCTATAAGGTCATCTGCAGGGCACTGGACTGGAACCAAAATTCATATTTTCATAACACAGCGATACGGAATGATTTGTCAAACCGGCAAGAGACATTAACCTCCTAAACGCCGATCAAATCAGCGAGGTGATCGAGTGTTGTGTTGCGCCTGCATGTGGAGGTGTGGGAGAAGGGCCACCTGTGTGGTGGAAGGAGCCAGTAAAGTTGGAGCCAGTGTGTGCTTTTGTCAGTTGGCATTTGATTTGTCACTCAGCAGAGTCTGGCCCGGCTGAGTCACTTAGCAAAGCCACGCCTTCTTTACTCCATCTTTCTTGGCTTTCTCTTTTCTTCTACCTGAGCGCAAGCTGTTTCCAGGAGTTCATCTGTAGGCCAACTCTGTTGACACACATACCTCACTGCACGTGGCTAACACCCATCTCTCTTAGTTTTCTAATGTTAAGCTGTCACAAGTGAACTCGGCATAGAATCCGAGCTTATTGTCAAGGTTTGTTGTTCAATGTTGTTTTGTGAGAGAAATATCTCTGCTGCAAACTCATGCCAAAACTTAGGTTTTGTTTCCCTCACAGAGTGCCGCCTGTGTCTATTAGACACATGTGACCAACTGGTGAGAACAACATGTAAATATTGTCCTCGAGTCACGAGAGCTTGCATGATCTAACAGGGGCTTTTATTTTTACTACACGCCTCCCCAGGTAATGCATGCCTGAGTCTGAAATGAGAAGATCATAGTGCAGGAATTAGCAAAAGCCACATCTGAGTAGCACAACAGGAAGGCAGGTGGCAGACAGTAGCATGCTACACTAGAGAGCTGCATGGCTTCTGCAACAACAGAAAAGATCACAGATGTACACGGAAAGCCTGTTTATTGTATACGCTGACTTTCAGATAATGAAAAGGTCAAGCGACTTCAAATCAAGCTTTGTCAAAATATCCCATCTCATATTGATTTATTACACTGCTTACAAAAGTATCTTTATCGATACATTTTGACTTTTTATTACGTCATGTTACAGTCACAAACCTGAATATATTTTAGCAAAACCTTGTGTGATATACGAACACAGTATGAAGAGGAAGTAAAACTTGTGTACAAGTCTAAAAAGTGTAACATGTACTTGTTTACTTCTTCTCTAAGCCAATGCTTTCCAGATTTACGTTTTGGTCTTTTTTTTTTTTACCTCTAGCTTTCAACATCTAGATTTAGCTTATTCTCAAATTCTGTCTGATTGAATGCAAAGTCTTGCTGCAGATTTTCATCTGTATTTCAACTGGGCCATTTCAACACATGTATCTACTTTGATCCGTAGCTCTAGCTGTATGTTTCAGTGAGCCGCCCTAATGTCATCAGTGTAGGTGATCTGCCATGTCTTAATTCTCCAGATGGGCCACACTTTAGTCCAAATCTCTGGATATTCATTTATGTTTTCATCACACACTACACAATTGTACCCCTGACCTTTTGGATGTGTGTTCCTTGGTCCTCAAAATGCTTCATTTTGCTCACATCCGTTGAAGAACATCCTTGAGAGCCTTGGTTGTTTTTATCATCCTCTAAATACCTTCAGGTAAAACTGATCAAAATGTTACTCATAACAAAAGGTTATATTGCAAAGAAAGCATAAAGTAAGACAAAATAAAACCAAATTTCAGCTAAGGATAGATTACAAAATAATTCTAAATTCTACAGCAGGATTTCACAAAACAAACCACACGGGCAACAAACAGGGTACAAATGAAAACAAAGAACCAATAAACACTGAGGGAGTAATGACTACGCTCAGGGGGAGTCTGATGATTTAAAAACATAGGATAAAATATTTCTGCTCTGTAGGCAGCGACTCAAACAGATATTAACTTTCTTAAACACCAAAGACCACCTTACAAGAATTCAGAGCAATAATGCTTTACCAGAATGATCTGAACTCAGAATGAACAATAATAAACCACATTTTTGTTTACACAAAGTCTTTGTTCAAAACGTTCTGATATTTTCATTTTGTATTATTATTTTTGCATGAAAAGGTCCCTATAATTTAAATTAGTTTCGACATAACCTTAAGACCATAATTTTGCATAAAAATAAGTAGAGAGCTTTAGGCATATTTACAGGGATAAAACGACAGCTGCAGTTGCAGCGCAAATCTGTTAGCCTCGCAGAGAAAACAGAATAAATGTTGCAAAATTCTTGACTGAAGTGCCGTTTTGACGATGCTTCAAAGGGTTCATTCATGAAAAGTCTTAAGGGTGTGGAGCACAAAGTGAGGTCAACCACATCAAACACCTGATTAATTGAGGATTTGATGCCATGAGTGCAACAAGAGTTTTTACAGTGTGTTTAGTTGGGAATTCTTCCTGAAGCTTCATCCCACGCAGTGCTGCAACCAACCTAATTCCTGTTCACTAACTAGCAGCACCTTCCACTCCCTTTTGAAACAAAGCATGTCTGTCTGTAGCACTGCTGTGTGTCAATGGAACAAAGCCTGTCTGCGCTGCACTGATGGAGGTTTTAGCTCTGAATGAGTAAAATCCTCCAGGTAAGAATTAAGTTTGTTTCGACCCATTCTAAACCAAAGTGTGTATGCTTTTTTTCTCATACATTTCTTGCTTCAGAATATATACAAACATCAAAGAAAAGATACTACAAAAAAAAAAATAATAATTTAAAAAAAAGGATGTGGTTGGTTTATCCCTCTTTGGAAACTGGCCTCATAGAGGATGTTCATTGTAGTAAAGAGCTAATTGATAGCGTGGCTCAGACAATAGACGGGTGCCACACAGTCACATTCCTCACATGCCAGTCGGTCTGTCAGTGACCCTGAAACGGAGCCCACTTTCCCAATTAGGGTCATTAGTGTGAGCCACTAAGTGCCCCAGTCACACATGGCTGCAAACCAGACCCACTTTGGCACTGTGGAAAGACCCCATGCAAAACAGCACAAAAGGGCCAGCTCAGGGTTTTCACCAAGTGTTGCCTGGGAATGTCCATCAAAACAAATCCAAGAGAGATTTCTCCCTTAGTTCCTCAATTAAAGTGGGATCTGCACAGTTTTGGTCTACTTAAACAACCAAAGTGTTTTTTTGTATGAAAACAATGAGAATAAAATAACGACAGGAGGTTTTTTTGATTTGATTTTGAAAAAAAGCAAAACAAAACTAGATGTTGGTGGTTGGAAAGTCACTCATTCGTGATTTAAAGGCAACACGCTGACAGTTACAGCAGTTGCCTAATTGCCGAGTTGTATGAAACACCAGACCACAAGATTCACTTTGCTATGGCGTGCTTTCAGAAACCTGAACCAGACATACACATCCTAACCGCCGTTCCATTTCGGAGGGCCTATTATCATTCTTATGTCTTATGGAAATAGATATTGATACCATGAATAATATTTTCCTATTCCTTACAATAGTAATTCAGAGGATGGGACCATTTTTAAATCCAGGATTTAAAAAGAAAAGAGGGGCATTTGAATCTGCGGTCACGTCTTTCTTTTAAAAAATATTTAGACGTTAACGTATAGCAGATGTTGTTGCTCATTTGACTGCCTATTTGGTTAAACAATTAAAAAGCTGCATCGAAACATCCGTTTATGGATATGAGGAGAGGCATGTTGACGAGCCTGCATCATCAGACGCGGCTGGCTGTAGCAAGGCAGCTGGGACGCCTTTTGTTTGGCCTTCTTTCTTACATGGTATTACCTAGAATTTTTCATTTCATTTAATTTTATTGCATCTAATTACAAAGTTAATTTTAATGCTGCAGCCTCCTCCGGATTTAATTACTGATGCTGCCTCCAATCGTGACGCTGCTATTTTTGATTAAACGGTTATCTGCAATCATAATCACTGTTTGGGGGAAACACAAACAGGTAGATGTATCTAGATGCTCTTACAGCATGCTTCTTCAGTGTGTTTCAAGAGTGCATTGTTGTATCCTTAGGGCTTCAATATCCATGCTTTCCCCTCCCTCTTTGTTATTTGCATCAAACACCTGCAACAACTTTAGTCATCACCTGTGTTTTAGCCAGAGATAAGGCATGCTGAAAGATCTGAAAGGTGTCAGAAATCTGAAGTACTAATTCATCAATGTCAAATCTGACAAATAATAACGGCAGAAAACTGCAAACGAAAGCTGTGGAGGGGGAGATTAGCGGGCTGGAGCTGTTGCCAGGTTCAACTCTGCAGCTGGGAGTTGAGCAGATTCACTCAGATAGCAAGTTGAGCCAGCTAGCAAGGTGCTGAAAGATGCTAAAATCCATGCAGACCAAAATGGCACTTCACTATGTGCTGTACAAACACTTAGCGTTGCTTATAAAGCAAGTGTCAAGGCAGGAATTAAGTCGGCAGCTTTTAATCTCGAACGAAAATTTTGGAGAAGGTGGGAAAAATGCAGCGTTCATGTTCACACCAGACGCTGAAATACTGTTGTTGCGGTATGAAAAATATCCCTAATGTGTATAAGATGCTCTTGAATGTGTGAAGAGACTACATTAGCACTATATTTATTGATAGAAGGCTGTAATCCTATACTTATGTCAATAAATTCTCTAATAACAATAGTCTGATGGTACAGAGTGAGTGTACTCAGTGCCTTTAGTATATTTGTTTGATGAGTTGTCTGGCTTGTAGTGTCTGAAGCCACTCACCTCACTCTCTGTCATAAAGAGGTTGTTTGCACAGAGATCCTCAACCTTACCGTGCGTTTCACAGAAAAGCAGAGCACTGCAAAAGCTGCCTGTTGATCTGTTGATCTCGGCGGCGTGTTGGTAAATCAAAGCAAAAATAATCACAGGGCCCTGTTTGTACAACCTGCAAACCAAACCAGCTTTAGCAAGTCAGCCTGTGTGCAACTCCAGCCGCAGTCCGTTCCTGGGATTTTATGTTCGGATCAATGGAAATAATCGTGTTTTTCACTCTATCATGTTAAGTACGTTTACATAATTTATTTATTTTTTTTAGATAAAAATGTCCTAAGAGCAACTAATTAAAATAATCTTTAGATAAAACTCTGAGATCCACAAAGCATTTCCTCTGCTTCACTTGGCCTCCTGGCTGCCAGGGGCTACAGAGCTCAGAGCTCTGAGTCCAGTGAGCGAGAAGGTTTCTCCTGCATCATATTTGCAAGGCTGATGTTCTTCCTTCCTTGAAAGCCATTTTGAAATCATATTTATGACTTATTATCATTTCTGATTTTCCGCTGTCGAATATTTTTATGCTGTGTATTAAATATTTAGTTCTTTTTATGCAAATTTCTACTCATCAAGAAATAATATTTTAATAGTTGTATTGTTCAATTCAGAATTATAAAAGAGGTTTTAAATGAAATGTGCTATTTAAAAACAAAAACAGGTAAAAAAAAACCACCCAAAAAACCCACTGTCCTCAAGTGGATGTCTTAGAGCCTAATTATGCTAAATTATACTGGAAAATCATTTGTCTTTCTGTAAATATCAGGCAAAAAAAACTAAGCTAACATAATTTCCTGTCTGCATGAACTCAAACAAACGCCACGCATGCAAACCTAGCATGGACGTTGTCATCCCAGCTCTGCACTTTATTATTATGACCACAGCAATAGACAGTGATTGCCAGTCTCCCATTGCACACAATCCCTCTTACTTGTCTTATCATTGTTCCGACAGGTGGTCTTACCTGGAAGCAGGCAGATATGAAGGGGGATGTGTGGAGCAATAAAACCATAACTGGCTGGTAGTACAGGAAGGGACGTTACACGCAGAACACCACCTGCTAGATGAGAGGCCTTTTTTATTTTATCACCAGCTGGACAGTGTTTTATAGCACTTGTTTTACAGTGGCTGTGATTAGCAGAAAGGTCACAAGGGAAAACGGAGAAACAGTCTCATCGTTTGGATGGGTCATATAGAGTTCTTGGGCTGTTAAGATAGGCGTGATACTCTATGAAAATGAATTTATTCTGTTTTTAAAGCTGTTTTACAAAGATACAAGTCATATGATACCTAATTCTGTAGCACCACCTGCTGGTCAGCGTCGTGTATTGCAGAAATCCCCTTTTGACTGCATAGCTGATACGTGGACAGATTTAGATAATTGTCAGTTCCACAATTGTTTATTTCTGAGACACAATTTCAAAGCAAGTATTTTTAAATTCAAGAATCCTATTTACCAGCAAAGACTTTCAGGGCGAATGTATTGCTGCTTAAATGTGTGTGTTAAGAGCTGAGATGATGATACAGGAAGCAAAGACCACTCTAAAAGTTAAGATTAGGTAAGGCTTGTTCTTTATTTAGTTTTCTGTGAAACAGCAATGAAAGTACAGTGTTTGTTTAAAATCCAAGATCCTATAATGTTATTGAAGTAGTTGGAGTAAGACTTGTTGTGTTCATAACAATATTTATTTATTTATTTTTTACAACTAAAGAGCACACCTAACGACAGTGTGTTTCGAGGAAACACATATTAAAGCACTTCTCGGACAAAAGTAAAACCAACTAAGCCTTCAAGCAAAGTGTCCTGCAAACTCTCACAAGAGCAACAGTTTGAAGGAGCAAACTTACCACTAGGTGGCAGTAATAAAGGGTAAGTACTGTGTCTTGGTCGTAATCTGAATTTCTCTTGCTTTTCATCCATGTATGATCATAATTAGTTGATAGTTTCTGTGTTACCCACTATTGTTTTGTGTTTATATTCATAATTTTGCATAGTTACAAACAAGGGAAAATAAAAAGAAATAGCAGAGCAAACAACACAGTTGTATAAGTCTTTATCAAGTCGAGAAGACACCACAGCTCTTTAAAGTACATCCAGTCATTCACCCACTGACAAGTTGCTACATTGTAGCTACAGCTGCCCTGACAGAGGCAACAGAGAAACCGGCAACCCAACAATTACAAGGCAGACTGTCTTTTTCATTGGTTGTAGCCTTATTTATTCATTCATAATACAACCTATATAAGTTGCGCTATTCTTTGCTGGACATCACACAAATAAAATAATGATAACTTCAGTTGGTCATATTCTACAAACTGCAAATTTGATCAAAATCATTAATGAAATGAATGTGAGCTAAATACAGCCACACAGTTCCAGGATCTGTTTTCCACACAATATGGTTTACTGTGACGTTGCTATGCTCAATCTTTGAATATGAATAGGTGAGAACGGTCACTGGTACCTTCGCTTTTTCTACACAACTTGTTTTTAAAAAAAGCTCGATGTCTGTGGTCGGCATACATAAAGATCTTGCAAATGTGCAACAAACAGTTAAACAGTTCTTTATTGACCAGAGAAATAGCCATTCATGTAAATTTCCCAGACCCTACAATACTAACACCGGGAAGATTAATGTCTCCACATGCAAAACACAAACATATTTCTCCCTGTGGCTAAAACAGATTGTATTGTACACCTCAGAATGTAAATAAGTGTATGTAAATGTAGTTCCTGTGAAAACAACAAAATGTGTGCAACGAACATTCAGCTTGCTGTGGTATGTCAGTCAGCGTGGTCAGTTTGATAGACATAATGAATACATTCCATTCTTCAATGTATTAATCCTGTTTATTGTGCAATATTGCAGTAAAATGAACAGTAAACAGTTAGGTGACATCAGGATGTTTCTGCAGATTTGGGATTGGAATATGCTTGAATGTGCACACTGCCGGTTTTCTCATACGACCATCACGGCTTACTGTCCAAGGCACCATGATATCAAGGGACAAAAGCTGAGCTGTTCCTAAGAAGTGGCTCCCCCCTGTGTTGTCCATTGTCTACACACTGTAAGAAAACATAGCCATCGTAAAACACAAAGGTTTGTTTCTGAATCAACATTCCTACTGAACAAAAAAATAAATTAAATTCTATTTCATTTATCTTAAGGAAACAGGACTGTATTTTATCAGCTGTAGTTCAACATATATCTAAAGTTGGTTATTGTGTCATTCTTATGAACCCATTTGTGTGTACTGTACATCCTGTACATCTGCACACGGTACAAGGAACTCACCTGTGAGGGTAATGCTGGAAGAACCACCATTATACGAGCTGGTGCAACCATTCAATGCACTGCTTTATGAGTCAAAGTATTATTTGTCTATTCCCCAGACATAAAACAAATATCAGTCTAATATGCTTCTTGCCTTTGATTTGTTTCTTGCTCATATATTCTCGCATCAAACTCAGTCACAAAACAAAACAGAAAAAAACTAAACACATTAAAGGTGCTATTCAAACCTTGAAATAGCAGGTGTGGAATATTGTACTCTAACCACAACTAGTACCATTGCTTACTCTGTTGTCCAGGTACACAATGAAGCCTCTTTAACTTTTGAAGGTGGGGCTGATTTCTCTATAGAGCAAACCTGTCACTTTTCAAAGATCAAGCGCAGCATCTAAACCTGTGATGACACCTGTTCATGAAATAATCTCAGCAGCTTTGAAGTGTGTAGCTGTCACCTTTGAGCGTTTACAGTGAAAGAAAATAATACCCTCCTCTTTAACTGCTCAGAACAAAGAATCTGAAACTGTAAATTTTATTTATATGGCAATATTTGACAGAAGAAGCACATTTATTATTTCTTGAGTTTAGAATCATCTTTGAATTCGTATCAGTATAAAGCAATTACAAGACTTCCATGTTCTCCTCCCTTCATTTTTTCCAACAGCCATGTTCTGCTAATGGCTTTGGATCACGGCTAAGCCTTACTGCAAATGGTGCATAATCCAGTGGGCCTGCATTTGGTTACCTGAGGGAAATACTAACCAAGCTCTCTGAAACCCCCTCTGCAAGTCTCCAGATTAGTCCAATATATATTAATCCTTCCATTTATCTTTGTCAACTAAAAGGCAAAAATAATTTGAGAGTGAGTAAATAGAAGGGTGTGCAATAGAAGTGGCATGCCTCAGACAGAAGGCAGGTGCTTGCCACCTCTGCGCAGATCGTCACTGGAATTGGCTCCCTAATGAGCCTCTGAGTGGAAAATGTGCCGCCACTCATTTTGCTCATCAACATTTCATGAGTTGGGTGATTATCCTTTCCAAGCAAACATGGGATGTTTCAGAGTTTCTAAAATGAAAAAAAAAGAAAAAGAAATTCATTAAAAAACACAAGACAAGCAGCAGTCTCACTGTTTGTTTTGGAGATGAAAGGCACAGACTATTTTTGTGGAAAACTTCAGCACCTTGTAAAAGTATTCATACCTTTTTAACTTTTTCATCAGATTTTATGAACAAACATCAATGTCCTTTATTTGGATTTTTTTTATTTGGTGACATAACACAAAATAGTACATGACTGTGAACTGAGGTGAAATGAATTAGGAAGGTGATTTATGCTTTTCACATTTTTCTTCAAATAAAAAATATGAAAAATGAGTCTTATTACATGTATCAGCCCTCTTTACTCTGATAACCCTAACTACAATCCAAAGGCTTTCCAATCATTAAACACACTCTATTTATGTGTAAACAAAGAGGTTCTAAGCTAGAGAATGTCAGGGAATAAAATATCATGAAGACGCAAAAATACACCACACAGGTCAGGGTTGAGGTTGTGGAGAAATGTAAAGATATCATCCTCTTATGTATTGTATTCACTAACAAATTTAAAGGATCAATTAAAACACTTCTGGGAAAAAAAAAAAAACTATGAAGTTTTACTTAAAAAAACTTTTTTTTTATCCTCAACAGAGTCTGATGATTCTACTTTGTGTTTATTTGGGTTGATGACCTCACATGAGGTAGAGAACAACACAAGAATCTAGCAGGACAGCTCATTTTAGTGAAATTCATGGTTTACAAACCCCTTTTGAAAGATCTCAAAACTATGTTAGAAACAGTTTTATTGTCGAGTTGAATAATGTCGAACCTTATCTGTTTGAGCTTACGTTTGTCTCTGATAACCTCTGAGTCATAATGGGCAGGAAGGGCAAAGCTGAAGCAAAGGGCTCAAATGACGACTATCTTAAAAACTTCCACTGTTGCAAATCCGTTTATGTGTCTGTGCAAATTTCACCATCTGATGGGTTCCTGCGTAAAGGGAGTAAAAGCCATATTCTGGTATCCTTGAGTTATTGAATAAATCGCTCATGTAGTGCCAGTGCATTTTCAATAAAATTACACATGCAGTCTGAATTTATTTTACTTAAGACTTCTTTTACTTATTTGAACAACTTGTTTTCCTTTTAGACTGAAAGTGAATTAGGTATTTTATGATTGCAATGATTTAGTAAAGC
The DNA here is from genome assembly GCF_904066995.2 of Poecilia reticulata. NCBI lineage: Eukaryota > Metazoa > Chordata > Actinopteri > Cyprinodontiformes > Poeciliidae > Poecilia > Poecilia reticulata. The sequence goes on along the minus strand of NC_088851.1, from coordinate 16,098,306 downwards.
ACTTTATCTTGAGATGAAAAAAGAACCTTGCCTGCACCTGAAAACAACAAAGGGAAGAGGTTAATATTCAGAACATCTCACCATCATGAGACCTTTTTTTCATTGAAGGTATGAAGGTTTTTCCTGATAGTGGATGAACTCAGCAGAACAAACCTTAACTTTGGCATTTATTGTCAGGAGACCAACCAACAAATACAAGAGCTAAGCATATTAAAGGAAGAGTTTGTGTGATGCTTTGCCAAAGAAAAAAAAGAAAAAAACAATCATGACTTTGGAATGATTCCATGTGTTTTCTTAGCTGCAGACATGTTTTTAAAAGAAGCTGTAAACTCTAGAGCTGAAGTCGCAGCTTTCTGTGGGTGTCTTTTTACCGGACATATATTTGAGAACAACTCAGCAGAAAGTAAAGTCTCTTTGAATCTACGTCAGTGATGTCCTTCAGCTCTGCTGGTGGAAGTCATTAAAGGCAGCATGCCTTCTCAACACACCCACTGAGACACCGGGTGCAGCCCCTTGGTTTCAGTGACACAGTGCCGATTTACCATCAAAGGCCGGGGTGCCAGTGTAAAAGACCTCATGAGGATCAAGAATGCTACCAGATTTTGCTTTAAACATTTCATGGGCTTTAGATTTACCCAGTGATCTCTGGAAATAACTTCAACCTGAATAACTTTTCTTTTAACCACGGGAGGTTGTGTGTACTGAACTTGTTGAATTTGTCAGGTTGCTGAAAAGCGACTTACTATAAATGCGGATTTGTTCATACACAAAAAATAAAATTATATTGTATTTTACAGCTTAGAACCTCCAACAGATACATTCTGCTTTCTTTGTTTGTGTAAAAGGCTTATAGTTTTACTCTGCATTTAGCAAATAAACAAAGAAGGCCGCCCAAAAAGGCATTTCTTCCAAAATATCTCTTACTTTGCACACTTGTAAACCAAAACATGAAAGCTTCACTGCATGAACACTTTACTGGGTCACTGTGTCAAATGTCCACTTGTAATAAATGGCCACATGATGAGACAAAACTATAAAAGAACTTTCTTCCCTATAGGAGAACTTTTATTGGGCTACGTTACAAAGACCAAAGAAATCAGATGGCTCCTGGTTCTGATACAGAGTGGCCTCAACACTTAGTGGCACTCTTGGTAAACATGTATTATCCACACTGATGCAATAGACTCATTGTAAGTCGTCACAAATGTTTGATGCAAGTTAGGGCGTGATTACTTTTTCAGCCATGGTCAGATTGGTTTAGAAAGTTTTTTTTTTTCTTTAATTATTATTTGAAAATACTTTCTGTCAACTCAGATTTTCTTCTGTGGCAAAATCTTGAATGAAGATGTAAAACATTTGTGTGGCAAAAGAACCAAAATAGAAAAAAAAATCTAAAAGGCGGCAAATACTTTTTAATGTCACAAAACCCAAAACAAATAATGAAAACAAATGTGCGACTTTTTTGTCCCGAGGAACCCACAGTAGCAACACATTTCCAAGGAAAGCGCGAAAAAAAAAAAAAAATCAAACTCATGATCTGATGTGGATCTGCCATTTTGAGGGAACAAAAATAGATGTTTTTTTTTGAGTAGCTCTCTCACTCATGTATTCTTCTCAAGTTGTTTTCCATCAATTTTGTTTAGCTTTTTCATTCATATACAATTCATAAGCCGCCATAAGCCAGTGGGCAATACTCAGCTGGATTATTTACTCAAAGACAATATGGCAGATGGTGAAAAATTCATACCTACGTGTCAGACTGACCCCCTATCTCTCTCACCTCTGAGATGAGAAAAGCCCCTCAGACCTGATGACTGATGAAGGCTGGAGACGAGACACAGCAGATGCTCACTTTTCTATGGTCTTTGACATCCACTGTTTTAAAACCACTTTAGAAAAAAGAATAGGTGTCAATGAAACGCATATTCCTTCTATACTGGAAACGTAAGCTTTGTAATCTGCAAAACTCAGTTAAACTAGTTGAATTTCACGTCCTATTGTAAGGTTTTCATTGCTGAAATATAGTGTTGTTCTCCTGTGTATAATTTCACAATAAACAGCCAGTGTGCAAAAACTCATTTCTCTTCTTGGTGAAGACAGAAGGCAGTGAGCTTTGGGACTTCCCCCAAGCAGCAAGTGTCAAGTTCACAAGGAAGTCAAATATTCAATGTGAGGAGTGAAAAGTGTGAAACAGAGAGAGTCCTGATCTGCTGTTGTTTTAACGTTAAAAAAATCCTTTGTTGCTGTGCAACAATATTTGAGTTTTGTTTGCAACAAAACTGAGAATAAAAAAACAATCTTTAATCTATAATATAATTATCGACGTACATAAGAAAAAATTAAATTACAAAGAAAGTCAAAGCAGCATTTTTTTCCACATTTCACTTCTGGTGCAATTGTTCATCTCCAGTGGGAGAGAAATCAGCCAACACTAAGAGGAGAAGACCTATTGAAAGATCCATTTTCCCTCCCACAGATGAGAAAGTTAATAGGTTCTATCTTCGTCCTCAGCTGGGATTGCCATTTCCTCCCCTCCTGACCTGTACATGAGGCGGTTGACTCTTACAGGAATCAAGGTGAAGAAGAACAAACATAAACACTGGTATCTGGAAGACTGGAGGTCTTGGGCCTGAAAAGGGGCTTGTGGAACAGAGGCGGTGTGCAGCAACTGCTCCGAGCTGCCCGCCAGGCTGTGAGGAAAGATTGGAAAAGTCATCAGCAGGCCAGGAACACGAGGCTCACTAAAAATATGGGTGGCCGCCGCACAAAGTCTCCAAACAAATGGATTTACATGATGTGATCGCTATCTTACGCGCTGCGAGGGAGGGTGAACGCAACATAAATGGCACTTTCCTGTTGAAAGAGAAATAGTGAACGATGTTATGGCGCTGTTTTTGAGAGCAGCCAGAGAAAACACATGAACAGGGTCATGTTTGTTTGCTGCTGCAGGCAGGATGTTGCAGCCTGGTTCATATTTTTTTTTCAAATCACCAAGTCAGGAAAAAAAAAAATAAAATCTAAGAGTGTTCTTTTGTTTGTTTGTAAACTAGTCTAAGACATTCATCGCAAGTGACGCATTCGCTGTACATTCATGTTATTCTAAGCACGACAGTTTAAAAAAAGGTTTTTCACTTGCAGCATTCAGTCTTTATACCCTTTGAACTTTTCCACATTTCATTGTATTGCAACATTAAGCATGAATGCCTTGGGTTTGTATTCTGTGTGACAGAAAATCACAGGTGAATAAATATGGTGTGGAAGACAGACTATGCGCAGTTCAAAAAACTTTTTTACAAGTAGAAATCATGTCATATTCAAAAATATGACATGCATTTATCTTATGTATTTATAATATATTTTGTGATAAATACAATTCATTTATGACATGTAATAGGAAAATAAACTTAGTTTAAATACAGAACAGTTTCCTGCATATCTGTGGTGTAGAATGTGCAACCACTGATCTGTAAACCAGATCCACATGGCTCATTTGGTAGGAACACACAGCGACCACTAGAGGTCGCAAAAGACACACTTCTGATCACACTTCAAATCAACTTAGAAGGAAAGTCCACCAGACAAGTCTGTGGACCTTTCTTCGTTTTTTTTTTTAGATAGTATTTGACTTTTGAATGTTTGGATAGTCGTATAAGACCGCCCGCCTAAATTATAAAATTGTGAATGTTATTTTAATTTTGTTTATCATGTGCTGACATCAAAATAATAATAAAAACACTATATGAATGACTTTTCTTACTTACATATTCCTCCCCCCCCCCAATATCCACATCTTGTCGATTACCCTCCAGCTGTCAGCTGAAAGTACTCTATGAAGACATGGCCCACCGGCTGCTCTTTGTGGTTCATGTCCCTGACCGTTGGTCCTCGGGTCAGACTACTGATCCCTCAGAGGGGACCGTCTTCACCTTTCTCCCTTTAAAACAACAGCAGCAGCCGGGTCAGGTCTCTGTTTTTTTTTTACATTTCCTTAAGACTGCAACTGGCAGGAAAAACCGCAGGTAGAGAAATAAACACAGCTGGGGTGATGCGTATGTTCTAAGATCAAGGTTCTCATATTGTGCTACAAGTAGCACTTGAGTAACCTTTAGTTGCAGGCAGCAACCATTTTCATGGTAAATACAAAGGCACTTTTCTTGATCTGCTTACAGCTCTTGCAGACAACCAGAGATTGGGAGCAGCCAGACTGTTTTTACAAAAAACAAAATAAAGTAAAACTGCATTTTAATCAAATGGGTTTTTTTTTTTTTTTTTTTACACAATCTATGTATTATTTGTAAAGTGATCTTTTCTGTTTATTTCCAACTGGTAAAACAATAGTTTGTAAATGACATAATGATGATATTCATGTGAAGCCTCAAATTGTTTCTTCTCTGATCCAAATCAAGTTTAATTATGTTAAAAAGAGGAATTTGTGATTTCAGTATTACACTTGAATGTTTAACAACCTTGAAGTACGACCAGTTTTTTTCCATAACACTATAACCTGCCTCGCCTGCTGGTCAGAGGGCCGGTGGCAGCTTCACGTCTGTCAGTGTGCTCCAAAAGTTTGACACCACCGGTGGATGAATGGATGAATGGATGAATGGATGAATGACTCAATTTAATGTGAATCTCCTTGGGGCCCTTGGACTTGATAAAGCGCTGTACAAGCACAGGCTATTTACCATCTGTAAAAACACATGGTCTTTTTTTCCTCAGATATAAATTATTAACTTGTTTAACATTGGTTGAAAAATGTAATAGCAAACAAATTCTTTCTTTAAATCAAGAAACCTAGATTCTAGAACACAACCATCATCTAAGTAGGCTTTGATTTTCCAAAAATACAATCTATAAAAAAAGCAAATTCATCAGAGACGGGATTTTAAAGAAAATTTGCATTGAATGACAGTTTTGTTGTTGAACTTTCCGTTTTCCCAATGCTTGAGTGAAGCCATATAAAAAATGTTCTTTAAAAGAGGTTGCACAGTGTATATGTAAAACATCAATAAGAAATACACTAGCATGCAAAACAGATTAACTGAGGCAGCTATTGCTGTAATTTAAACTGCAAAAGATTTTAAAGTCTGAATTGAAGCGGCACTTAAAGCTTTACTGCTCTGGACTTTAATTCAAGGGACAACTTGTGTAGCTTTTCATATTGAAATGCTACACAAGACCCAGGACACGCTGGAGGGACTAATGTTTCTCGGCTGGCCTGGGAACGCGTTGGGATTCCCCCGGAGGAGCTGGAAGAAGTGGCTGGGGAGAGGGAAGTCTGGGCCTCCGTTCTGAACCTGCTACCCCCGCGACCCGACTCCGGATGAAGCGGAAGAAAATGGATGGATGGATGGATGGATGGATGGATGGATGGATGGATGGATGGATGGGAAAAAAACTAAGCAAAAATTCTATATTTTGTTAGTTTTAAAATTCTGAATTAATTTTGAATTAAGGTTTAGTTGAATACACAAATCCCTGCTTGCCTGATCAGTGTACAAACTTAATGGGAAAACATCTCCTCCATAGAAAGTTAGAAAATGTTTTTTTTTTTTTTAAATAAAAAATAAACACATACCACTGTTGCTGGAACAGTTTGACTTTCTTTGTCTTTCCTTCACATGCACATGCCCCTCTACACACATATGCAGACAAAGATAAATATGTTAGCCCTGCTCTCTCTTATTTTTGGAGACTTAGCAGGGCCTTTTGCCAAATCCAGCTTTAAACAGCCTGGTCTCCAATCCAAATGCCTGTGTAACAGTTAAGAAACCTCCACGGGCCCTGAAAGACCAAAAAGAAACAAGAGGAAAAAGTGCAAAAAGCAGCCAACCACACATATTGACTGAGCTCATCCCACCAGGCAGTAGTAAATCATTATGGAAGAAAAGATGACATTGGGTTGGATGCTATCATCTAAGACCAATAAAGCACAGATTTGTGTGAACAACCTTAGATCCAGCTGTCACTCTTCTATCCATCCATCCATCCATTTTCTTTACACCCTTGTCCCTTAGTGGGGTCGGTTGGGTAGCTGGTGCCTATCTCCAGCTAACGTTCCGGGCGAGAGGCGGGGTTCACCCTGGACAGGTCGCCAGTCCGTCCCAGGGCAACACAGAGACAGACAGGACACACAACCATGCACACACACACTCACACCTAGGGATAATTTGGAGATGCCAATTAGTCACTCTTCTAGTCAATGATAATTTTTTCATAGCATGACAGGTAAAAGATTAGAAGACTGGAACAATACAAAGCATGAATAAATGAATGAATTTACATCAGAAATTTGAGAGTTAAATTTTTTTTTAAAACAGGCATAATTAGTGATACATTTGAATATTGTCAAAATGTGCATGTGTATTTTATTCAGTGGAATGAGTATTTTGACATGATCCTAATTCCTAGCATTTGTTTGTGTGCTACCTTGGGTTAATTATTTAGTAGATAGCAAATATTCTGAACTGACCACTTTATTCTATGTCTGTCTACTTCTTCAATGACATAAAAATAACACGCCATTATTGCGTTACCCTGTAAATGACACAGTAGCATCCACCATTTTACATTAGCCTCGTACAACTTCTTTTGTACATGTCAGAAAATTTTGTTGTGTGAGCTCTGTGCCTTCACACAGCATGTATACCACACAGGAACACATGCTACAAACTCAACACAACCGAAGCTTAAATATTGCTGCAATAGCCCAGTAATAACATGAACATCCAATAATAACATTCCAATCCTCTGAAGATTTCTTTAACACAGCACACCATTTCCATAAAACTGAATGTGACACTGACAGCATAACCTACTTTCTGACTGATGCAGTTATTCATTTTCTGACCAATTGGGGACACTTACAAATCAATTATCTGATTGACAACTGAAAGATAAACTTGAAAAAAATCTGAAAATACAATGAGATGGTGATATTTCAGCAAACCCAACATACTAATGCACTGTGTATTCCCCATCCTTGATCACAAAACACACACTAATGAGAATGGAAATGCACCAAAGTGACACACATTCTTCAATGATGAGACAGAGCATAATTTTCTCAAAACTCCCCTTAATTTCTTCCTACTTAGACCTGCATCACACGTCCCATAATTGATGTATCTCTATCTGCCTCTGCCATGGTGTCTTTGGACAAGACATTCACCCACCTTTCCTGCTGGTGGTAGTCAGGGGGCGGCCTTGCTTCTGTCTGTCTGCCCCAGGGCAGCTGTGGCTGTAAAACAGTAGCCTACCTCCAGGGTGTGAATCAGCTTGTGAATGTTTCCCTGAAAATCTGAGTGACTGAATATAGTGAGGGGTCCTCTGGACTTGATAAAAAGCTATACAAGAACAGCCACGGCAAGCAAGGAAAGTGAGACAGCAATTTTAGTGACCGGTATAAATAACACATTTAGTACTTGATTCCATTTATCTTGTTCATTCTTCTAATATTTAGATGGAGTGGTTGTGTTAGAATTTAATATAAATAAATCCTACATTCTGAGAAACATACAATATCTTCTGATTCTTTTTATGATAGATCACTTAAGGAGAAGAATTCTACCTTCACATTGATTTTGATAGATTGCGAGACTTTTAAATTGCTTGTGAGATTATTTGTGAAAGTAATGTGAAAGCAATATAACTTAGCTGATCATGTGACAACGATTTGCTGCGAGGATGTTCTCAGTTCTGCAAAACAGGATGCAACGTCCATTTCTATGTAGCAAACTAGCAACCTGACTTCAAATGGTAGTAATGACTTTAATCATTTGGCAAAATAAATGTGTTGCTCAAATGTGAATTTGAAATACCTCCCGTACGAGGCCATTTGGCTGGCTTTTCTCCATGCTCCTGGGATATGTTTCCCTTCTTGAAAGGTTTGATGTCCACACAGCCCAAATAAACAAAAGGAGAGAGGATATGAATAAGTAGCTGTGGTATGTGGGACACAAGAGATTTGGTTGTAATTTGCTCATTTGAATTGAGTTCTCTCTACAAAACAGCAACTTGATAAGGGTTTCCACTTTTCTTTTGTAAAATTGAACACGTGGTACACAGCGTGTTTGATTTTCTGTATTGAAGAGAAGAAAACCAAGAGCGTCATCCTGTGACAAGGGCATCTGTAGGCACCTCATTCCCTCTGGGCCTCACTTTGCCTTCGGCTCCAGAGGGGCGTATAAGCGGTTTGCATCTGACTTAAAAGACATGGAGCTCTGCCAAGTTCAGTCTGGTTTAGAGACACTGACTACCATTAGCTGGCTTCCTGACCGAGATGGGAAGGGTAGGAAAAAGTGTGTGTTTTGAGGGAGTTCACAGTCGGGCTGGAGGGATTGTCCTGAGCCTCGAGTTTCTGCCCAGCGATCTGGAGGCAAGCTGAGATAGCAAAGCCCCATCGTCAGACCACAGTTTACTCTGCGAGCGAGGGAAGGTGACGTGGCCGTGCAACAGTATTTACTTCATCACCGACTTTATGTGGGTGGTCCCCCACCCCTCTCTGCAATACAATGGCTACACCAGACACTGCACACTCACATGCTGTCCTGCCTCATTGGAAAAGCCATAAAACACGAGTCATCAGGGCTCCCAGGCCGTGCATGATATATTTTTCTGTTTCCTCACAGGTTCCCTTACATTTATTAGTCTTTTTGCCAGAAGAATGAAATATCTGTTCTTTTTTTTTTTCTGAGAAGTAGAGATCAGCTGAGCTCTCTACTGTTTCTGATTATTAAACATCTAACACTGTCTATATGAAAAGCATCCTGGTTCTGATGTTTTGAAAACCCCACTGGGACATTTTAGTAACAGCTTGTAATTAATCCCCTTGGTCGCTGTTAACCTAGAGGGTTATAGATGTTGCCAGCAAAATGTCTGTGATGTAATTTGAATGTGCGAGCAGTCCGTGTTTGACCCCTGGATGTGACCTGTGGCGGTGGAAATAAAGCAGACTGGTTTTGTAGTGTTTGATTTTTTTTGTTTCCAAACTGACATCTGACCAGAGAGGAAATGCAGCCCCGGATGGTTTAAATTATTTTGCTTCCATTTTTATGCCTCAGCAGAGACGGAAAGCTGCAAGGACAAATGATTAAAGTGTTTATTGATACATGCTGCACCTATCTAAACAAATGCCTGTCACTTGCACATTATGTCAGAAACGAAAAAAATAAAAGAAACTTCTGGGTAAGACATAATGCTGATTCTGCCGTTGATAAATCTTGTGGATTACTTCAGAGGATATTTAACTTTGTTTAACTAAAGAAACAAGCTTTTTAATGGGTAAAAATATGCAGGGGTCAAACGGACAAACACAAAAAAGGCGCTGTAATGGAGATGTAACTGGAAGAGTTTTCAAGGCATATGGATGCCATTTGCAAGCTGCACTGAGAACATATAGGTCAGTCTTACCCTTTGGTATCTCTCTATCCATCTGTTTTCACATTACTTGCAAATTATAGTGTCCTCCAGACCCAAATGAACATAAATCAGGCCGCCAAAAGAGCAGAAGTTTTCCCATCTGTCATAAAACAATGATTTAAAGTACGGGTTGTCAAAATATGGCGCTGTGAATTCGCCCCGCTCCCCAGCAGTAGGAACACAAAGCACCATCTCATCGGCGTAATTTATGGCCTCTGAGGGAATGGAGGGTGATTAGGGCTTGGGCCACCAACAGCCAGAAAAACAGTAGGAGCTCCAATAATGATGGCTGGAAAACCTAGACCAAATTTATCAAACAATTCAGCGAAATCTATTTCTGTTTGGAGAGGAGAGCGAGATATATAGCCTGTTTAGTGTACTGGTACAACTCTGGAACATTTGGTTGCGAGGCATTTGTGAGTTTTGGAGATTCAACATTAAATAGTCGAACCAGAGAACATGTGATGTATTGGTCAGCTGAGGTGCCTGAGGCCAAATCAAATATACAGCGGGACCTTCTTGGATTTAAAACAGAGTGTTCATGTAAATGATGTCACCGCATCCCTGTAAATTTGTTTCATTTCTAAAGGTGGAGTTTTTGGGGTGAAAGCAGCTGCGTTAAACAGTGGCTATGGGTGTTTTGCATCAATGGAATAGCTAAAAAGAAAGGAAAAAAAATCCACCTTATCCTTAAATGGCCTTTACAAACTCAAAGGCACTCTAAAGGTGAATAAAACAGGACAATAAGACATTGCTTCCTATGGTAAGCTGGGACGCTATATCTGTTGCAATTCTTGCTGTAAGCCGCAGGAAGTGTCCTTGAAAAATACTTTGCTGTTTGCGAGAAAGGGGTGGCAATGAAATAAACCCACAATAAATCAGTCTGATCTGCAGAGACAAATTAATGACGTTGACAACATCAACTGTAATAATCTGAATAGGCAAAACATCCATGTTTTGAAACATAATTCAAAAGGAATTGTCCAATTTTTTTCTTAAGTATACTATATTGCACTATACTATACCTGTAGTTCAATATACTATCCTTACGTTCCCTATAAAAAAACACAAGTCAACAACCACTGTTAGCTGATTATTTACTTTAAGCCAGTGAAGAAGCAGAATACAGCAATACACATGGGAGAGTCTTGGTTCTGCACTTTAAGTTGAGCACCTCAGCCTTCGAGAAAGAGACTCTCCATATGCCGTAATTGTTCTGGAACTTTTGCTCAGATGGAGCCACCTAAAAGCTGAAGCTGAAGGATGGCAGATATTTGCAGTATGTACGTATCTGCTGCTGCAAGCTCCAGCAAGAAAACCTGTTTTAACTTTTGGTGAAAAGTTTTCAATTTAGTTTAATGTTTTTTCACAAGTACAACATTTTTAGTTTCAAGATATAAACAGTGATAAGTAAATGTTATAGGTCTCAATGTTAGCAGCAGTACGAATAACTACTGCTCTTCTCTTAAAGTTAAGTTGATAGGTTATCTTGTAAGATTTTGCTTTAAATGATGTCTGCGTAAATATAGTGACAGTAGTATTTTTGCTCAATGGCACTGTATCAAGCATACATTTTGCCAACAAATAACTGTTTTTCCTGCCTTGTATGATAAAATATGACCTATATAAGGAGGATTTTCTTTCTCAAATAATCCAAAATTGTTGAGTTTTTCATCTCTGTATCCCATAAAATTCACAAAGATAAAATTTGTCTGAAATCAATTCATCTTTGCTAACTTCTTTCTACACAAGGGAGACATCTACAATGACCGGGCAGATGTTTGGTTTTCGTCTATTTTTACAAGTGCTCTTTTCAGGTCCCTGGCCAGTTACAGCCTCTGTGTAGACAGAGTCATGCCTCTGGCCCCCACACAGTGCGCTATGTTCATGATGTCTCCAAGACCTACAGGTGTTTTGCCAGTACAAGAGGAATTCAGTATGCCTTTATACAGGACCATGTGCAATATGCTTCTATATTTTTTTTATGTAAATCACTCTAAAACGCTGACGTCTTTCTATTCTTATTTGTTCTTTGAAGAATTTTCTGCTAAGAACTGCTGCGAGATACTATCAGGAGTCTGAAAAAGAATCTCACACACATCAAGTAATTATCCACAAAGCTTATTTGAGTTAACTTTTTGGCTGCTTTAAAATCTCTTGAGTGAGGACCCAGGAGGATGTTCTGGAAGCCTGTTGACCAATCAGCAATAGGCAACAGCGACGCCTCTGGGGTTCTACCCTGTGATCCAAAAGCTTTCCCGGCAAAACAGTTGCTTATTTCTCAGGAGAGCCCCCAACGCTCTCACCGGGACTCTTAAACTTCTGAAGTGGAACTAAGTTCAGGGGCTTTTCCAGCCTCAGCCAAACAGCCCTGATATCTGTTTAAACAGCAGGTAGTCCCCAACTCTCTTCTGTTTGTGTCCTGAGCTTCCTCCTCCAGTTCTGGGGGAAGGGGGGATTTTCCCATACAGCCAATCATTCTGAGGGGGTCCAGGATTAGCTTGATGGAAAGAAAAACAAAAATTGCAATTGGTTACACAAGATGCAGCCTTAAAGGAAACCTATTTCATCTCACTTTTTTTTTTTTAATTTTTTTTACACAGTGACATAAATATTGTGGGATGTAAAATAAAATAAACAGAGTTTAAATTCAAATTT